>NC_036842.1:20698647-20721010 GCF_002910315.2 Salvelinus sp. IW2-2015
ACCATTCCTTCCTTCCTCTCTCTCATTCGCTCTCCTCCCTCTGCTCTCTCTCTCTCTCTCCTCTCTCCCTTCTTCCCTTTCTTTCCCTTCCCCTCCATCCACTCTCTCTCTCTCCCATACCTCCCTCTTCCCTCCTTTCCCTTTTCTGTCCCTCCCTCTCTCTGTCCTTTTCTCTCCCTCCTCTTCTCCCTTTCCTCCCCCTCTCTCTCCTCTTTTCTCTCCCCCCCTCGCTCCCCCCCTCTCTCTGTTATTCTCTCTGTCTTCTATCTCTCTCCCCCTGCCCTCTCTCATTCCCTCCCCTCCCCTCTTTCTCTTCCTCTCTCTTTCAGTGAATGCTGAGAAACAGGCTGTCTCGGACTGGTGGCCACACGTTGCTCTGTGCTCTGTCGCCTAACTCCATCAATCACTATGGAGGGAGAGCGAGAGAGAGAGAGTGTGTGTGTGGGGGAGAGAAAAAGAATAAAAAGAGATATTGATAAAAAGTGATACAAAACACATTGTGTGTAGACATAGAATATAAATTATAAAGAGAAAAAGGGAGACAAAGTCAACAAAATGAAAGGTATAACAGCAGTTATTAATAATTTGCCATGCCTAATGGTGTCTCAAATAAATGTGTTTTTCCAATACTGCTTGACTACAGTGTGAATAAAGCGGCAGAATGGTGCACTGTTTGGCTGGGACTGTAATTATAATTGTATGATGATGATGATGATGATGATTATGAGGATGGTGATGATAGTACTTATGGTAATTGTATGTCCTTTGTTGTTATGGTTATTACCTATGTGAGATCCCTAACTGAGCGTTATGAGGGCTGAGCGGGAGACGTACAGATGGAGAGAGGTTACTGGATATGGCATTTATGTCATCTCTGTAATGCTATGGTAATGATAGGAAATTCTCCTAATTAATCAATATGAAATGGTTTAAAAAAAGCCTGAGCTAAAAACCGTCACCTGTTCACATTTTTCATCTCAGTGTGTTTTGCCGAATGTACTTTTTTCTTCTTTCCATTTTGACAATTACATCATAGTTATGAGACTTTCATTTTCTGGAAAGAGGACTGAACCAAGCAAAGGGAGAATGGAAAATATTTTGTCTTGTGCGAATGTCCTTGATATGCACAATTCTGAAATACTGTAGCTTACATCAACAACAGCTTGATGATATTGTAATCATCCTAACAAGAGGTTTAGGTGCCTATAAAATATATTTCAGCTCTGTTGTGTGTAGATTTATGTGTAAATATATGGCCCGACAGCTGCCACGGTAAAAACATCGCTGAGAGTGGCCTATTTCACTTCCAACTCCTGAATGTGCTTCTCTATTTGATTTGATTTGGACTCCTCGTCACTTTTTTACAGGCATTTAAAAATGCTAAAAGGCCTAAACTCCTGAGTACTGAAAGAGGTCCTCACTATAAAGCATTCAAAAACATCAGTCTCTCAATCAATCTTTCATGAAACAAAATATAGGACACCAGTTTTCTGTTCTGTTGAAAACAGAACCCATTTGAGTCCCACGCTATGAAATAATACTGTTATATTTGTTGTAATAGTGTGAGAATATTCAGCTGTGCAAATATATTGGTTACTTTCAGCTGATGTCTGCAGAAAATCCTACAACTTCGACCAAACTAAATGTAAATCATATTTCTACACAAGTGAAATGTCAGTTTTATCGCCTTTAGTTGGCAAGGTAGTCACAAGTGAAATTGACAATTCAGACTTTCCATTTACTCAACTTAAAAAGTAAAGATTACATTTCTTCTGAATATTCAAAATACTTTTTATAGCTCAGCTGGCTGCTAAATTATTGCTCAAACGGCTCTGAAAATATATCATAAATCACTATGGTTAACTAACTAAACTGTATTTATGAGGCTAAATGAAGCAGTGAATTCCATCATTTCAAAGAATGGTGCCAACACTTTCTGCTATAAGGACATCTGCTGGACCGTTCCTTTCAATTCATCTTGTTTTCTCAGTCACACATATAATCTGCTATCTGGAGTGTGTCTATTTCAGCTAGTTTTGTGTATGAAAACAGCATGCAAACTATTTCAGTGACCGATGCAATGTTTGTTTGCTTGTTGATTTTCCAGTTGTTCTCGCTCTCTCTCTCACTAAGCCCCCCTCCCTCTCTGTCTCTCTCTTTCTCTTTCTCTCTCTCACTCAGCCCCCCTCCCTCTCTGTCTCTCTCTTTCTCTTTTTCTCTCTCTCTCACTCAGCCCCCCTCCCTCTCTGTCTCTCTCTTTCTCTTTTTCTCTCTCTCTCACTCCATTGCTCCGTTGTGATCCAGCTGTCCAACCCATTCATCATTCCGCCACACTCCCCGTGCAGAATTATTATTTCTTTGATGTGTTACTAGTTGAAAACAAATCCATTTTGCTGCCCATCAATTTATCATTTGGGATGGGGAGTCACACTTGAGTTGTAGGGGCAGCAACATTTTCCCAATTTCCACTGTACCGGGCAGTGTGTATGTGTATGTGTGTGTATGTGTATGTGTATGTGTATGTGTATGTGTATGTGTATGTGTATGTGTATGTGTATGTGTATGTGTATGTGTATGTGTATGTGTATGTTGTATGGTGTTAATGTGTATGTGTATGTGTATGTGTATGTGTGTGTGTGTGTGTGTGTGTGTGTGTATGTGTATGTGTAATGTGTGTGTGTGTGTGTGTGTGTGGTGTGTCGTGCGTGCGTGCGTGCGTGCGTGCGTGCGTGCTTGCGTGCGTGCGTGCGTGTGTGCGTGTGTGTATGTATGTTGTATGTGTATGTGTTTGTATGTGTATGTGTTGTGTTAATGTGCTTGTTTTTTTTTATATCAGAGAGGGAGAGAAAAAGAGGGAACGAAGCAATGGAGGTAAATAGAAATGAGGAAAAGAGAGGGAGTATGTGGGAAGGAAATAGAGTGAGAAGTAGAATGGAAGGGAGAGAGGGAAGGGAAATGAGGGAGAGAGGAGGAGAAAGGGAGGGTTTCTCTTCTCCCTCTCACCCTCCCTCACCTAACGTCTGTGATAATTTATCACTCCTCCTAGCTTGGCTGACAAACTATTTGCAGGAAAATGAGTTTTTCCGCTACGGATTTGTCCTCTGGGAATGGAAAAGGGAGCTGCTGTGTTTTTATTCTTTCACACACACATAACACCCACACACACAAACGCACACATACACACACACACACACACACAAACACACGCACACGCATACTCTCACTCTGACTGAGGTCTCCAGTATTTATGGGGGGGGGTTAAGATAAATGAGGTAAATTAATAGAGTCACTGAGGGAAAAGATCTGCTTCCGCACCAGCAAATCTGCCAGTGACACGCTGCCAGTGACACGCTGCCAGTGACACGCTGCCGGTGACACACTAGGGAGGAGGAGATAGTGCTCTCTCTTTCTTTCCTTGCCTCTCTCCTTCCCTCACTTCCCCAGCTTAATCCCTTTCGCATTCTGTCTTCACCCCTCCTAAACCCTCAGTTTTACTCATGCTGACAAATGAAACACTCAAATAGATACCAGAAGGCATAACGTAATAAAACGACAGGGTATATCCACACTGGGACAAAAACAAATACTACAATCTCCAACCAACATCTATCACACATTTACCAAGCATCCTTGAGAGAGGAAGAGAGTACTTTGCACAGTTGCTATCATTACCAAGCTTGACCTGGGTCAGTGGCTCCAATCTCACTTTCAACCTCATCAACCAATATATTGACAATGTGCTTGACGGAGAATTACATGACAATAAAGGCCTAATTACATTGCTATTACTATGGGCCATCAGTAATGGTCAGACGACGTGTCCACAGGACATCTCGGCAGTAAACTTGCAGGGGGAGAGGTGTGTATGGTGTTCATGGGAGGCACTCTCCCTCTGTTATAATGGGACTCAATGCATGCCGGCTCATTTGCATATCAAGCACATTCCTGTTTTACGGCGTAGGCTATGGTGATAAAATCGCTGGATTGAGAAGAGAAGAGAGGACTTCATGACTGTCAACAAACACACACCAACTGCCAGAAACGCAGTGGGCTTTGCATTCAAATCAATGAGTGTTACCTTATAACTGGGGGTTTTCCTCGTCACATGACCTGATTATGAAATACTCATGAGCCCTTGTTATTTGTAATAGGCTGGCCCCACATTATTCCTGGAATCCTCTGTGTCAGCTGACTGCAAGGTCTACATACGAAAAAATAAACAAATAAGTTACCCATCAAAGCAAGGAGGAGCTGTGTTTTGGCCTATTGCATTTCCCAGAGTGGGGCGAAAGATGGTGCTGGAACTGAGGCACAAGAGGACACCCTGCTCTGGCTGTCTGAAAAGGATTGGGGGTCTTTGTGAACCCAGGAGGACCCTGTGGCAGTCCTTACCTGACCTTCTGCCCTCTGGCTCATTCCATGTGTCAAAATCTCCTGCTCACACATTATGGCTTCATCAACACAGCTGCACCCTCCTCCCTCTATTATGGCCAACTTCACCTAAGACCTTTCTCTACACATCAAATTGAGTGGGTGGAGATTCTGCAGATTCTTGTATCTTCTTCATGAACAGCATTTCAGACTCACAGAGCCTATAGGCTGTTCCCTTGCACTCCATTGACTGATTAAATACTGAGTTGACTGACGTTAAACATTATCTAGATAAATAATCCAATTATGTTGTGTTGGACTGTAAATTGATTTGTCAAGTATCTCTCCGTTGGTGTAGAATGTTTGCCACCTGAACAGTGGACCACCTGAACAGTGGACCACCTGAACATGGCTTCACCTGTGTCCTCTCAACTCCATCCCCCCAAACATACAGGCAACTGCTTTGCACCCTGTGATGTCAGTCTCTATGGAAACCACTACCCTGACTGACAGGCAGGAAGAGGGGGACTACCAATCACTCTGACCATCCAACTCTCCCTTTGCTTATACTTTGTCTGCCTGTCTGTCTCTCTGTCTGTCTACATATTACTGTAAATGTAAGTTCATCATTCACATGTTAGCTGTTGTCTTTGTATAAGGAGTAGCCCTGATCTCATTGACTGAATTTATCTCTCTTTCATCCATATGTCCTCTTTTTAAAAGGGGATTCTGTAGTTAGGATTGTGTTTAAATAGCTGAAGAAAATCATTGCCCAAACAATTTCATGTGGTTAATGAGGTATACATTTTGAAGGTTGGGCCTTGAAATTAAAAGAAATCTCTGAGGGAAAGGTCCACATATTTTCTTAATAAAACATACATGAATCAAACAAAAATCCTTTGAATAAGCTGCTATGCGCAAAAAGACAAACATTTTACTACTATACCACAGACCAGGCAGACACCATTCAGTGTGTGAGATTTCTGCCTCAAGCCTGCGAGTCTGAAGTAAAGTAACTGATGCCAGTCACAATAGACGAGAGAAAAAGAATGAGAGAGAGAGATGGCGAGAAAAAGGGAGAGATAGACGGAGAGAAAGAGAGAAGGGTGGGCAGAGTGACAGGAGAGAGAAAGGTAGAGCCCAAATAGGCTGGATGGCAGGGCAGGTAGGGCTTAATGTGGGGCAAGCCGCTCCGTGGCTAATGGCTTTTACCGCCTGGGTGCCATTGTGGCCTGTACAATGGCCGTCACGCTGGGATTTTGTGAGGAGCTTGCCGGCAACAGTTATTAGCCCCAAAACCTCAGGGGGAGCAGTCAACAGAGGAACAAGAAGATTTGGGGTGCCAGGGGGAGAGGGGAACAGGGTGTGGGGTCAGGGGTCAGACCCAAAGTGGAAATGGGAGGCAGAGGGTGAACAATAGAGGGGGCTGGACTGGGCAGACAAAGCTGGAGGGGGGTGACGGTGCACAAAACACAGGAAGATGAGGATAGAAAGATGGAGACAGAATAGAGGGGTACCAAAACAGATGGTAAGAAGAGGTATGAGAGAAAAGGCAAGCACCAAAGAACAGGAAAAGGTCGCTGTTTGCAACATATACATCAGAGGGTCAGTCGAAAGAGTGACTGAGTACCTAACTAAAAGTAGGTAAATCACATATGGCAATTGGCAACATACTGTTAATTTACATAGCCCAACTAAGCATTAATGACTGAATGCATCAATGGATGCATTAATGACATCTTGTAATGGTTTCAAGGGGGGCTCATGCTCTCCTCGTGCTGTAGTTGAGCAGTAGGCTATTTGTGTCCCCTCACATATTCACTGTAAAGCTTCTGCAATTCTAGTTGGATACTTTTATGTAGGCCTAAACTATGCAATGCATTTACTGCATGGTTGACATACATGTAAAACGACTGTTCCCCCCCCAAATTACAAAATGACATATTGGTTTCCTTACCCTGAGCAGTCTATGGACCAGGTATGACAGCGATCCATGATAGGGTTTAATATCCCTAGCACCGTTTCCACATGCTAATGTTTTAGCATTTGTGGCACAAATCCCATTCAAGTCATGGGACCGATATTTGCATTTTTCATACATGTTCAAAACATCTAAAAGGGACTTTGTTAAGCTTCACAATCAATTTGAAATAGCTTCGGATGATTTGGACATCCCATTATATGTTAGCTTGTGGAAACAGTGCCAGGGAAACTAAACCAAAACATGGATTGTCATAACTTGTCCATAGACAGCTTACAGGGTAAGGAAATCAATGTGTAATTTTGTAATTTGGGTGAACTATCCCTTTAACACAAATTAAATATTTAAGGAGACTACAAAGAAGAATAAAAACAATAGAAAATGCTACATGTTGGAACATCAGGGAAAAAAAGGTACTATGGACAATGTAAATCCATGGAAAATAGAGGGTGCATTGAATAAAATAAGAATGCCATTGGAATTGTAACAGGACCCTGGTGGAAAGGGTTCAGTTTGGACCAAAGCAGGCAAAAATGTTTGCAAGGGGATAATGGAATCAGCAATATTGAGGCGTTTCTTCAGCTATTATAATCTAATTATCTGGCTCATCTCGAATCGCTGACAACAAAGAGACAAGCGTAAGGGTATATTTATAAAAGTTGCTATAAAGTGGGCTTTAACATGAGCCCATTCATCTTGCAGAGCATGCGGAGTGACAAGCGGAGCCTCGTGGAGCAAAGGGAGGCAATGCATCACGCAGAGACCGGGACGGGAAACGCGCGTGCACGCGAATTCACTTTTCTTCACTTCGCACCCACCTCTGCAGGTGGAGAGACATCGACAAGAAGACAAAACGGTCGTTTAGTTTTTGTAAAATAGTTTGACAAGAATTTCACAACGGAAAGTTAAGTTAGAAAAATGACAATTTTGGTGACAATTTTGGTGGTATGAGAAAAAACAGCCTATAAACTATGTCTATCAACTGAATAGTCTGGCCTGTGCTTTAGCCCACTCTCTCGATACAGTTCGGTCTATTCTTATTTTGTGGGCTGTCTTTTAGACCTATGCAGTGTGTACACTACGAAAATTAGAAAAATTGTACGCCTATTAGTATAGGCTGAGCATTTGCCTAGCCCTATAGAAAATTAATATTTGAATATTTATAATTTACACCGATTAAATGTAGGGACTCTTAGGTTTATCAGTTGTCATGTCATAGCGTATATTTGAAAAATGTATAATTTGCAGTTGTCTACTTCGTGGTGTTCACTTTATGGTCTCTCAAAATCATTCTCCAGTGAAAAATAGCTCAGCTGAGTTGCATGGTGTACAACATGCCTTTTACCGGTGTAAAGTGTCAAGCTTAAGAAAGGTTAGCCTAATACGTGGATAAATATTTTGTTATTATGGAATATTAATTGTTTTGCTTGAGGCTACAACTTAAATCCAATGCACTTATGATACACTTCAGTTGAAAAGCACAGGCCTGATATTATGGTAGCCTCTATAGGCCCGTCATTTGTGAATCGGTTTCATTTTATATTTGTAGCTTCTCTTTTGGACCAGAATTGATACTGCTTTTCCAAACCTTTGCACTCTGGTTTGCACCTGTCACCCCGGGGTCTGAACTTTGTTGCAGGTCCAAAGTTGGTCGGGGGAGCTAAATCCGGAGACCCCCGTCGCAAGTACGCAACTATCAACAAGACACACCCGACACATTTGGGGCGTGCATCTTCTTTGGCCTCATGTCCTTAAAAAAGTCACAGAGTATCACATATGTAAGTGAGCGATTTTTATGTAGGTATTGTAGGCCTATCCATGTTAGATTTTTGTACAGAAAAGTAATTCAATATTGCCCTCAGGGAAAAGTAGCACAATGGAAAGAGTAGTTGTGATTGAAATTCAGAAAACGTAAATTATTCTGGCAGTGGTGAAATGTTACTGTTAAAATATGAATTAATTATTCCGATTAAAACATAGACTTTAATGCTTCTTCTTTTAACTTTGTGTGATCATTGATGCTATACCTTTCGAGATAAAGCAACATTATTTCAAGAACACTACTTCGTCCAATCTGCAAACGGTGGTAGGCTAGTAATCGTTGAGCCATTCATCTAAAAACATGCATTTGAAGAAAGTAGGCTATAGCCATAATAACTGTATTCATTGAGAAAAATCACAGCAACTTTGGACTGAGGAGACGTTATTCTTTTGCAAGCAATGTTTTTGAGAATTTTTGCTGAAGGTGGGCTGTGCTCTTATCCTACAACTGTTCTAAAGATGTATTTTTCTTTGATCAATGTATGTTTTTTTTCTTCGGGTTTCATTTGACTTTATATTAACTGGCTCCACCGGAGCGCTAAGTTTATTGTGTCGGTCCATTCTAGAGTCAAATCGCATAAGAGCTTGAGAATATCCTCTGGCGAAATGCTTTTCTCCATTGCATGTTGACAACCAAATGTGAGAGTGGTTCTGAACTGCAGGGCATGCACTGTACAGGATGTGCAGACCTGAAAAAGCATCTGCGGGGTGTCTTTCTAACATCTCGCAGAACAATGGAAGTAGGGGTTATTAATAATCAATCAAGTTGCAAATTAAACTGTCTTGTTGATATGGCCTGGGTGAAGAATCCTTTCAGAAATTGTCTACGAGTTTATCTAAAACCAGATTCATTGCATATGCTATATTCTTTATTCGAATATTTCAGGTTGTATTTCGATATGATTATAGATGACTATAGACTATTTACAAAAAGTTTAGAAACCATATATATTGGCCTATTGTATTCCCCGCAGAGCGACGCTCTCCATTTTTTGGTTTGTATTGCAGAGGCTCGTGATAACAATGCAGTCGCACTGTTCAATTGTCAAAGGAGTTATGAGATTATTGGAAATATAACAGATTACTTTAGGTGAATAATTTATCATAGTTATTGAACGAAGTTTTGACAATACACACAACATGAATATCACCATCATAATCGTCGATGTAGTTAATAAATTGATGGAGGCCTAATTATGTTATTTCTTATTTTTCAATTTCTTCCTCCTCTTCCATCTTCTCATCTTCATCATCCTCATCATCACTATAATATTAGGACTACTATGAAGTGATGGAATGATGTACCAAAATGGGCTAGGGGGATAGGGGGAGGGAGGGTCATATAATTATTTTAACAGTTTCAAAGGTAGACTAATAAAGATGAACATACTATATTTTTTATAATAATTATTATTAATGGGTACCCTATGACCCAGTCATCTGACAGACATTGGGTGTATATTCATGCGGCCAGTTTGCCTCAAAGCAAGCCACATAACAAAACCCCTTAAATTTAACATTATTACAATTTACACCTCAGATCTAGATACCCATCTAGAAGTTTTAATCCCCTGTTAAACTCTCGATAACCTCTGTCTCCCCTCTTTCTTTCTCTCCATCTCTCCCCTCCCCAGGCAATTGCCCTTCGCGCTCTCTCTCTTCACTTTATAGAGGAATTCTCTACTTCCATCTAATGTTATGTTTCGCTTTAGTCCCTCGACTGTTTTTTTATTTCAAAACACTCGCCCTTTTGTCCCGGAGCGGCACTGATGTAATGGTATTTACATTGCACCGCGGGCCGGGGAAGATGGAGAATGACTTCAGCAATTGTAGCCTAACGAGATAAGGAATTGAGGTGCATTGACCAATGATGTTAAATTGTTTGGAGCGCACAAGGGTCCCCTTCTTCTATCTTCCTTGCCTATAGGTCGTAGCCTAATCTCGCAACTAACAGGCCTAGGTCAATCGAAGTTTCTATTAGATTGTTTTGAAGGACCTACTCTTGCTCCAAACATATTTGTTCTGTTTCCAACCAATTTCCATGGCAAAATGTTGCATTTTTGACTACTCAATTTTGCCATGGTTTCAACTGGCAAAATTGTAAAACAACTGTAAATTGGTGCCACGAGCCATATGGTTAAATAGCCCGTACTTTCTGCTGGGCAGACGACACTGTGGCCATGTTAGGCGACATGGGGCCATAAACGAGAGTCATTAGTGGTGTTGTGTTTGTTTTACAAGCTCATGAGAACAACATTAACAGTGTTGGAACGCAGAGGGACACCGACACCCTGTTGCGAAGAACCACGCGCATATTTCATGGAGCGCACTCACTTCGATTAAGTGGTGAATGGGTAAAATAAACTAAGGCATTCAATACACACAATCAGAACGCTTTGGCTATATATCATAACCAACATGTTTAAAATAGAACAGACGTGGGATTTTCAGACGTAATGTCTGAACAGTGTAAATTGGATAGGCACTTTAACTGGTTTGACCCTAAAGAACTGTCTACAGACCAGTATTACGTAAGAGACCGTCTGCCATTAGAAATGTAGCATTGGCATTTACAGCGCTTCTTGATGGTAACTGAAGAGACGAACAGGATAGTAGGCTTTGCTCAGGAGCTTAGAGGGATGGAACACAATCCATGTAACACTGTCTGACCGACAACGACACAAACAACCACAGAAAGCAATCTAAGGGCAAGTGGGTGAAAGGTAATAGAATAATGTCATCTCATATCAAGTACCGAGTAGTTGTTTTTTTGACTGAAGGTGGCGATAATGTTGAAGATTAGGCTATGTTGTAGGGGATTTACCTTTGCATCTACCAACGTGTAACAACTGAATAAAAACAGTCATAATGTGGTTATAATGTAATAATTATCATTATAATAATAATATGCAAATAGTAATAAAAACACAATTGAAAAAGGCTATTCTAACAAAGACAGTAAGCAATTATATTGGAACAGACATGTTGGCTATTAATGTGCAAAAAGTAATAATGCAAGCAAAATGATTATGGGCAACCAGAGCCTATTTGATCCATATTTAATTGGTTGAAAGTTGTGTAAAAAGTAATAAAATACTAACAATAGCCTATGCAACCTTTTATTTGATCCATTATTTTGTCATCCTAATTTAATTCTGTCCCCTGAAACGAAATAGTAAGCTAGCCTAGATATACTTCAATTATGACTGTAAGTAGGTCTATGTAATACACTATATCTGATGCACTTAAACTTTATGATTTAAACATCTTCAATATATAGGCCATACACCCATGTCCCTGACATGGTGTAGGCCTATTTAGTCATCATTTTATCACTCAAATAAGGGGACATAGGCCTATACCTGTTGTGTGATAGCAGAAATTGTGACAGATCACAACAAATCAAGTAGGACCTACCAAATTGTGTGTGAAAACAGTGTACTCCAAATGAACCTGAATTCACAGACCCCCGGAAATCGTGTCACATCTTGTACACAATCTAATCAAAGCGAAGCTGTCGCTGGGGGTGAATGAAAACAAACCCGCTCCTTGACGAGTGTTTCCGTAAACGTTGCTGTTTTGCTCAGTCAGTGTGCTGTGTTGGGTGGAATGCCACTCAAACCACAAAATCAGTCATCCATGTGGCTTTGGGAAGGGTGACACCCTCTTTTCAAATAGCCACACCTCATCTTTCGTTCTACTGCACCCCGCTCGACTCCATCATCCAATGGCCGCGGCGCACCGTCTCCACTGCGCGCCTCGGAGAGCATCTGTTGGATAAAACCTCGCACAGAATTAGTAGCAGATCCTAAACAGTTACACCACCTCTTTCTTGACTGTTGAGAGAGCATCATAACAGACGCTTTATCAACGATTGACTTGGATCTCCCCGGCCGAGGTGACATTTTCTCCAGTGTGGTCTAGCATTGGATAATAATATAAGGATATCTGCCCAGACCTTTTTTCTGCAAGGCGAAGGTAATTCTTTGCACCAATTATGTGCTTTAGATTGTAAAAGCAATGTTCAAAAGGCTATTCATGTGATACATCACTGTGTTAGCAAATGTGAATGGTTGTTAAAATATTTAACAAATGGTTGTAAATGTGTGGCTTAACAATGAGCAGTGTATTGGCTGATCGTTTAGTTAGTCTACCGAGTCAGGTTAGATTCGCTGAGTAATGTGAGAGAGTAGTCCCAACAAATATCCAAGGCTACCCTACTACGGAGTATAGGCTACGATAAGCAGTGAGAAGTGTTTTTTTGTTTTGGTTTATTACAGACCTATATATTTTTTTGAAAATAAGAGGGCGTTAAGAGATAAAAGAATGGAAGACTCAACTTAAAACTGCAACGCGGGCAATAATATAGGCACACTAAAGAAACACAACATCACCACACGATATTCGTAAGAAACCCATATTAACTATTACAATGTCCTCTTGCAGAGCATTTAAGAGTGCACTCAGGAACACATTCATGCCAAGCGTGGCCCCACATGGACTAAAAACATCTAATTAACTGGGAGAGAGAGAGAGAGCGCGTGGACCCTCTTACATTTGGCAAGGACACCCAACGACCAAGACCTCAGAGATATGTCCAACACCACCGGACGAGGTAAAACACAAGATCTGAGACCCCCTTCCCTCGTATTGCTATATTTTGGCCGGTAAAGAGAAGATATCATTCATGCAAATAAAATATGTAATTGTCAAAGCAAGCAAAATAATGTAATATAGGCATGACTAAATATTTTGGAGGCTGTAGCCTATACAGACCTAGACAGAAATCAGCCGTCAAAAATGTACGTTCATATAGGTGTTGACAACAGAATAAGTGCCTGTCAATATTTTCCAGTTAAGTTTCAGTCGTAATATCTATCATTATTCATGGGGAATTCTAATGGCATGAAAACGAACTGCTTTTCAAGTAATTGGGTGATTAGGCTGATAATAAACTGGATTTGTGCACCAACGAAATGTTGGCTTACGGCTGCCTTGAATTAGGAAACCCTTAAATATTGTTTGTGTTTTCATTCTAATAAATTGACCTTATTCATGTTGAGTAAGGACTTTATGAACAGAAACAGACTGTTTTGTAGGAATATATTTTATAGAACACATTAGCATCGTTTCTAGAATTAGCCCCTGGCTGTTTATACAGTAATTGGTCTCTATGCATCAGAGTAGAGATTGGAAGCCAAAAACCTCAATCAATGAAAGCCATAAGGATCACTAATTGAATAACTTAATGAGCACCTGTCCTTATCGGTCTACATTGTTTTTAGATTTATTTACCTTCATTTCAGGGTCTTTGTAAAAGTTATGTCCATTTATGAATGTAACATTTAGGCCTATACGAAAGCAAACTATCAGTGATTGACCAACAATTCTGAACGTTGAGCATGGTGTTATAATTCGTGTGTGTGTTCATTATACAGAAAGCTAGGGTGAACTAATAGATTTTCCTTCTCTCGTGGAGGGCTTGGGAAGTTAATTGGACGTTAGTTTAGCTGTCAGATATAGATTTGGGCCAATCCGTGGTCATTGTCACTTCAATCGAGTTAATGATGGAATCGTGGGGAGCTGAATGGTATGGCTTGTTTACGTTTCATCCGGTCTACCCCGCGGCATAAATTATGACACCCTCTTGTCGCCTCAGACGCGCCATCTTCTTTCATGTTATCATAGCACCCTCTGTCAGGGGTTACAATAACCGTTCAGAAGTTATAGTGCCGCATTGCACCTCAATGGTTTTTTGGTTTATGGATCTAATCAAATTACGTGACATACAAAGGTGACATAATACATATTGTTTAAAGTTGTTGGCAGTATAGGATAGTCAATAGTCAACCAAGTTGTCAAATGTAGGCTCGATCTCTAAATTAGTGGTTGATAAATAATTGTAGCTTATGGCCTGTGAGCGCAGGAGCAAACACCTGCTTATGTGAAACATAGTCTTAATTTCTTGTGTTATCAGTAATTGTAATGGAAATCAAGCAATGTTGGACAAATCACAGACAAACGATCTTATTTAGAATTTAGACTAAATAATGGGTAAATCTTGACCAGTGTGGCCACACATTGATTCCATAACCTAATGGTGAGTTAGTGGGATATAGCTTACAAAACCAAAGGGTATAGGAACAAAACAGTGTAACAGAAATGCTGCATTATTGAAGTTCTTATGGAACCAACATGGTTTTCATGAAAGAGGTTCTGCAATATTTCGTGTATATTCTATTTAATATAAGCAACAACCAAACACGTATGGCAGATATTTCCTCAGGCGTTTTGACGGCACCTTATGTTACATTGTAGAGTATGTTCTCGTAAACATGCATCCAAAACGGTAGGCCTATAGTAGGCCTATAACATAAGGCTTAATTCCCGTATAATTCAAATCAAACCTTATCAAAAATCGAATTGTGTTGGTAGCATACACATATTTAGCTGATTTTATTGCGGGTATAGTGAAATGCTTGTGTTCCTAGCTCCAACACTGCAGTAATATCTAACAATATACAACAATACACACGAATCTAAAAAAGTAAAAGAATGGAATTAAGAAAAATGTAATTATTAGGAGGAGTCCGGAGTATATATATATATGTGTGTATATATACTTTTCTTCAGATATACTACATATTCTATCCATATACTGTCCATATTGTCTATACATCCCATCACACATATAGATTCGTGTGTATTGTTGTATATATATATATGTGTGTGTGTGATGGGATGTATAGACAATATGAACAGTATATGGATAGAACATGTAGTATACCTAGAGAAAGTGTATGTACAGTTGGCTCAGTTAGTAGAGCATGGGGCTTACAACGCCAGGGTTATGGGCTCGATTTCCACGGGGCACCAATACGAAAAATGTACGGCAATGCATGAACTCACGACTGCTAAATTACAAACAAATTAAATTATTAACTGGAATATGGTATATACATATGAAGTGTGTAAAACATTATTTAAAGTGACCAGTGTTCCATGACTATGTAGCCTCAAAGGTGCAT
Source organism: Salvelinus sp. IW2-2015 (assembly GCF_002910315.2). Lineage (NCBI taxonomy): Eukaryota > Metazoa > Chordata > Actinopteri > Salmoniformes > Salmonidae > Salvelinus > Salvelinus sp. IW2-2015. The sequence goes on from NC_036842.1 coordinate 20,713,849, forward strand.
GGCAGAGTTAGTTACCGGGTGGTAGCCGTCTACTGACAGTGACAAATATGAGGTCTAGAACTAATAAAATTGTACATTTTACAGAGGATTATAAAATTCGAATCCACTTTGATGTGGAAAACCATAAAGATGAATTATTTAAAGGGAAACAACCTAAATAAGAAGTTTTGGCATATCTATAAATGGCGCATATATGGAGACCATATAGGCTTATAATTGTGCAATTAGAATAAAAAGTCAGTATGAGGGATGTGTGTGTATGTGTGACAGAAAAGAGAGAAGAGAGAGTGTGCGCGCGCTTGTGTACATGCGTGTGTTTATTCCCTTGGGGTTGCTTGGCTTTAATATCCTGCAGGTTGGTGAAGCTTGGCGGGGAGATTTTTACACACTCCGCTAGCACGGTTAATGGTGCTCCTGCTCCCCACCCAGCCTCGTCCGGCCTCCGTTTGATGTGGAAATAAAAGCTGGGAAAGGGCTGAGAAAAGAGCAAGGCGAGGAAGCAAYCTGCTGAATGGGTTAAATTAAAAGCAATGGGATTCTTACAAAGTCACTGATGCAGTCCATAGAAAGACAGAGTAGCTGCTGACAACTTTCAAAATGACATGGCAAACCCTTTCCCCAGCTTCATTTCCAAGTCCTCATAAAGGAGAAGTCGATTTTTGATTTTGTAAATTAAAATGGTCAACTATAACTAGAACATGTATTACCTGGTGTAGTCTAAGCCTATGTTAGGCTATTCATTTTAGCATCGACACAAGGGAATACATTTTATTCTACAAATGAATATGCATGCGCATTATCTCGAGCATATTGGTGAACCATAATAATTGTATAGGCCTATAGGGAAAATGTTCATAGGAATCACTATTTCATTCATCCCTATAGTTCAAATACAGACGATGGACACGTTCTGCCATAGACTACATCACTCTCAATGTAGTATTTTTTTAATAATAACCGCATTATACCAACTGACTACCGACAGCCCATCGATGTGTCTAGACGAGAAGAAATGTAGTGAGTATGCTTGCACGCAAATAGGCTATCAATAACCTGATTTACACCACACAAATGCTATTTGACTTAATATAGCTATTGTAAATGATCAACATGCTCACGATGTAGGCTACATTTTTCTAATGTAAAAAACGAATTATTGGCATTTATTTTGCGTAATTGTAAATGTGATAAACATGCCTGTCAGAGAGGTGGTTTCACATTGAACTTGGTGCTATAGCCTATAGAAGCCCATTATCCTCGCAGATATACTTTTTTTTTTAACGAATAATTGACCAAATCGTGGAAAAATAAACTCCAAAATATAACATGATGATAAATAATTGACTTTGTCATTTAGGTTATAGAATTGTAGCTTAGACAGTATCACTTCAGGGCATTTTGAAATCGAAATGATGGCAATATCGTATCATTGTGCATGTGAGCTGTTTTTCCATGCCGCTTGCCAGAATGGGCCTAAATTATGCATGGCCTATGGGCCCCAAACTCCTTACATAAAAAATGACAAACGCGTAAAATTCTCCGCTTTATAACGTTTAATGTGACATTCATTCATATCAAAGTTAGGATAAACTTACTTTCTCTGCGAGGAATGACTACCCTGCTCTCGCTGCCTTGTGTGTCCCATAGGAAACCCAAACCCGGAGAGAGGAATCTAGAGGTCAGAACCAGGATTGAGAACATCTAGAATGTGGAAGACATACACAGAGCTGTCTAGACCAGAAGCTGTCAAATTTCTAGCTAGATCCGACTTAATTGGTCAGTTACCCTCTTTTACCACTCTTTTAAAACAACAATGAATTATGCATGGTACATTTACAAAATATGTTCTGATATGCATCATTCACATCGCTGAAGTCATTCTTTTTATATAGCCCTACTGAACTTTATACCCGGGTTAGGGTTACTTATATTTTGATTAACTGTTTTATGATCCAACGTTCATATCAATTACATGTCAACTTGAACTCGCCAGACATGCTTGTCTCCTCTCCTCAACATAAAAAAACGAACTTAAATTAACTTTATTGAAAACAATGCTTTTTAACAAATTCCAGGAAAAAAAATTACATTTTTTGATTGATGACATACACAATTTTGTGAAGAAATTAGATAAATAATATATTGTCCTTCAATCATTCTTGTTTACTTTGTGGTGAATTTTCCCAACAGGTTCAATTACATCTTCTCTTACAAATCCAAATGACCCACTTTTTTATCCTATTTTTTTATGCATTCTGAAAATATTTTTGCCAATAGACACCTAAATAATATTTTATTTATTTCATTAATGAATGTATTTTGTTCTACCTGACTGTAGTATGTCATAGTCCTATCTATGTAAGAATGTTAGGTGCTAAGTAATCCCTGTTTCAGACCAAACAAATAGCCTGAAGACAAGTAAAATCAGCTCAGAACCCGTTTCAGTCAGCCCTCCCTGTGTGTGTGTATCTTCTGTATGAGGTAGTGCTGAGTGTGGGTGGTAGCGTGGGTGGTAGTGGGCTCAGGTTCCATGACATTTATGTATGTTTCATCCCCCCTCCTCCCCCAGGTCATGGGGGTCTTAATCAACTAGGCGGAATGTTTGTGAACGGCCGTCCGCTTCCGGAGGTGATCCGGCAGCGCATCGTGGACATGGCCCACCAGGGTGTGCGTCCCTGTGACATCTCCCGGCAGCTCCGTGTCAGCCACGGCTGTGTCAGCAAGATCCTGGGACGGTGAGGACCTCATAGAACTTTTGCAACTTTACACAATGGGGTTATACTGTTTATGGCCCTCCATTGTGTTCTCAAGACACTTAGACCAAGAACCACGGTCTCCCATTATTTAAACATTCTGGGTTCACTATACAGTATGGAATTGGTATCGTAAACACTTATTTTTGTTCAATCAAAATGATGACCATCCACATTCACTATATTGCTCTCTTATGTAGCAAACCTCTCTGTCCTTTTCCAGCTACTACGAGACTGGCAGCATCAAGCCAGGTGTGATTGGGGGCTCCAAGCCGAAGGTGGCCACTCCTAAGGTGGTTGATAAAATAGCAGATTACAAACGTCAGAACCCCACCATGTTTGCCTGGGAGATCAGAGACAGGCTCCTGGCAGAGGGAGTGTGTGACAGCGACACCGTGCCCAGTGTCAGCTCTATCAACAGGTAATGACTAACCTCTACATTATGCTATGTGTAAACCAATACATATCACAGAGTGGACCTTTAAAATAACAATTGTGATCTCTTTAGTAATGTAAGACAAGTGTTTAGAAATGAACTAGGCAGAAGAAAAATAGTTTTCACTGTTCACCCACTGAAGTGGTTCAATAGATTTTACACTGTTCTCTAATCCAGGCTCTTTATTCCAGAATAATCCGAACCAAGGTGCAGCAGCCATTCAATCTGCCTCTGGATGGCAAAGGCCTAAGCCCAGGACACATACTCAGTGAGTTTCTACATAGACACACGTACACACACACACTCACATCCACCCTTGTGATTAACAAAGAGCTAACACTCCCCCCACTCTAAGCACAGACACACGCCTTCACTAAGGTCCAGCATTATGATCTGATCATGCAGTATTAAGCCTAAAGAAACTCCATGCGTAATGGTCCGTAAGATTAAGCGCTAATGGTCAACGATAATATTGGAGTAATAATGGTCCGTTTCCCTTGTCTGTCTGTCTGTCAGTCCCCAGTTCAGCCGTCACTCCCCCTGAGTCACCCCAGTCCGACTCCCTGGGCTCCACCTACTCCATCAGTGGCCTGTTGGGGATACCACAACCCAGCCAGGAGGGCAAGAGGAGCCATGACGACAGTAAGTACCCTCAAATTCTCGTGCAATCCCAAATACTCCTCTCACATTTTAAGATTATTGTATTCAATTAGATTCAATAAGATTCACACTCCCAATTGAATGAGACCTCCCCACAAACTCAAATAGATTCAGCAGCTTCTCAATATGACACACTCTCTCTCTCTCTCTCTCCTCTCCCCTCTCTGTATCTCTCTCTCTCTCTCTCTCTCTCTCTCTCTCTCTCTCCTCTCTCTCTCTCTTCTCTCTCTCTCTCTCTCTCTCTCCTCTCTCTCTCTCTCTCTCTCTCTCTCTTCTCTCGCTCTCTCTCTCTCTCTCTCTCTCTCTCTCTCTCTCCTCTCTCTCTCTCTCTCTCTCTCTCTCCTCTCTCTCTCTCCTCTCTCTCTCTCTCTCTTCTCTCTCTCTCTCTCTCTCTCTCTCTCTCTCTCTCTCTCTCTCTCTCAGGTGACCAGGAGAGCTGTAGACACAGTGTGGACTCTCAGGGCAGCGGGGGCGTTCCTAGAAAGCAACTGAGACCAGAGCACTTCCCACCGCAGCACCTGGACTGTGGCTTCGACCGCCACCACTACCCCCCAGACTCCTTCAGCTCTGCTGCAGCTAGCAAGACCGAGCAGGTACAACAGCCTACATGACACATTGGCACTGAGAGTTGGTGGATCCTGATTAACTCCACTCCCATAATTACTCTCTCTATCCCTCTCTTTGTCTTTCTTTCTCTTTGTCAATTTCTTATTCTCTCCCTCTCTCTTTCACACATGCAACACACACTTGCACACAAATGGTTAATCCGATTTATCGTCCACAGACTGTGTACCCTCTCTCGCTCATCAATGGAAGTCTAGAAGACGGGAAGACCAGCCTCTCAACATCGAGTGCTGCTATTGGTCGGAATCTGGCAGCGCACCAGGGCTACACTGTTGTGGCAGGTAAAACTCTTACGATGGATGCTGCCTTCTCACCCTGCACAAATATCAGAGCTTAAAGATGAAACCGAGGGCAAACTGAATACGCTGACACATGGGAGCATTGTTTTCCATCAGCATATCTGAAGACCCAATTCACAAAGACAGTTATGTTGAACGTAATAATGCATTCATAATCTGTGAATGTAATAGCAGTCTGTTTAGGCGTGTATACTCTAAACTGTATCAACTGCGGTTGTCATCAATCTGATTATAGATCTTGGTTTCCGACTGAGCTATCATAGCAGTTGATGTTTATCTCTGCAGTGCAGCCACATTTTAGCTTGCCGTGCCTGCTGATGCGTTGTACAATTAATTTGGCGTATTATCACGAGCTGCCCAAAGCACCCTTTCAAGTTTAATTTAAAACAGATGTACAAGATGTGCTGTATGTCTATCCGCAGCGCAGTTCGCAAACACATCAAACACGATGTAGTACCCATTCACTCATCATTCATTTCAATCAGCTAACAGGCTATTGCTGCTGTGTATTTGTTAATCCATTCATATCAGTTAATTCCATTTTATTTCATTTTCTCACCCATCCACCGAACCATTGGCCGTGCCACCTCAGACCCCCTACAGCCCCTCCCACTTTGTCTGAAACAGGAAATGTCCCCAGAGGTGACCAGCACAAGCCCCTCTCCGAATGTGGTGGCCAACTCAGCTTTTCTGGAGCTGCAATCGCTGCAGGCCCCTGTGTCTATCAGTAGCAGCTGCAGCAGCTCCAACCATTTCCCCCATGCCTTCAACTCATTCTCCCATCATGCACCAGTGTACAGCCAGTTCAGCAGCCAGTCTCTCATAGCAGGTAATGAAGCATTCATCTCACCCATTGCCACTCCCTGTAGGGGGTTCATATGGACAGTATAATGGTAGACTACACTCTCTTATCATGTCACCTGCCACAACACACCAAACCCCATTTGCAGTACTGTACAGGAACATCAATTGCTGTATATGATGATAGAATATGGGAGTCCTATAGGGCGGCGCACAATTGGCTCAGAGTCGTCCGGGTAGGGGATTGGCCGGGGTAGGCCGTCATTGTAAATAAGAATTTGTTCTTAACTGACTTGCCTAGTTAAAGAAAGGTTAAGTAAAAAAATAAAAAATAAATATGGTGGAATGGTAACTGGCATGATTTCATGTACATGACACATATTTTGGGGGGGCCAAAGAATGTATTTGTTTTTCATGTGTATATGAAACCTCCTGAGAAGAGCTGACATTGTGTGTTTTGTCCTTCTCTGTTTCAGGAAGGGACATGGTTAGCTCCACTCTCCCCGGCTACCCTCCTCACATCCCCTCCAGTGGCCAGACAGGCTACTCATCCTCCGCCATCACTGGCATGGTAGCAGGTAAGACTCCCAACCATTGACATTCACACTGAGATAGGCTATGGCATCTCAGATGGGGTTTCAGAGAAATAAATGAATGATGTCTCTCCTTTCAGTTGAGCTTACTTAAAGGTCCAATGCAGACCTTTTTATCTCAATATCAAATCATTTTTGGTGAAAAATGAAGTACCATACTGTGATTGTTTTAGCAATGAGCAATTTCTTAAGCCATACTTTTGCTAGGACTGTCTGGGAGTGGTTTGAGTGGGGAGGGGAAAACAGAAAATGTTATTGGCAGAGAGGTTTGGAACTTTCTTTCTTATGGGTCTGTTAACTAATTTACCGCATGGTGATGCCACCATGGAAGGCCAAAACTCCATCCAACCAAAACAGGCTGACATGACAGGCAGTCTTTTCAAACAGCTCTTACACTAAAAGGGCATTCATTTCGCAGTATTATTCCAATCTCATATATATAAAACACAGGAAATCATGTTTTTGACTGCACTGGGCCCTTAAATGCAGTTCATAGTTTTATTTGTGACCCAAACATGATCCCATCTGGGTTTTCCCTTTGGGGAAAGCTGAAACTGAATATGCTATGAGGACAAAGCACCACTGAGAAGAATGTAGACAAAAAAAACAACATTGTTTTGGGGTAAGGCAGTGACCAAAACCAGCGTTAAAAAAGCAAGGATGGGAGTGAGAGAGGGAGAGATAAGTGCTGGGAGGGAGGATTGGAGATTAACAGGAAGGCATGGTGGTTAATAAGTAGCCTGCTCGGCTGGTGAACTGCACGGCGGTGCAGCCAGGGCCCAGGGGGTACAAGAGAACAGGCTGGGGGTTCCGCCCTGCTGCCCGCACCCCCACGCCGCCCCTCTGACCACACATCACCATGGGAACCAGGGGCCCCACCAGACGGGGAGAAGGTGGGGGGCCACAGGGTGGCAGAGTGGGCCCGGGTGAGAGGGAGAGAGAGAGGGGGAGAGAGAGCACTTTGTGGTGTGTGTGTGTGTGTGTGTGTGTGTGTGT
>NC_036842.1:20721047-20760001 GCF_002910315.2 Salvelinus sp. IW2-2015
GTGTGTGTGTGTGTGTGTGTGTGTGTGTGTGTGTGTGTGTGTGTGTGTGTGTGTGTGTGTGTGTGTGCCTTTTTTATTTGAAGTCTGCCCTTCGAAGCGCGAAATGAGAGGGTCTGATTTATTATTTTTCTGGTGGGCTCGCTGTGAGGAAGCGTTCATACACAATTACTCATAGAAAGGGGGGGTCTGGGGGGGAGCGGAGGGATTCAATCCAGCCAACATAATTACCAATTAGATATTGGAATGTAAAAAAACAGAAGAAGAAAAAATAGAGGAGACAGAGAAAGGCTGAAAGGCTGAAGCAGGAAGTGAGGGATAGAGAGGAGGGCATTCTGGACGGACGGAGAGGGGAGGGGTAAACGCTAAAGAGAGGAAGCAGAGACTAGCCACACGCACCAATGAGTTTAGGGATTTTACCCCCAGCCATTCACCTGGCTCATAGATTAATGGTTTACAAGCTACCCTAACCGTTGGTGAATTATGAGCTAAGTCTCAGCAGATGCTGGCAAGAGGACAAACACCCTCAAATGAAGGCAAAATAAAACTTTGAGGAAGTTGTGTCTTTTTAAGAAATATAATGCATAATATTGTCTAGACTGTAATTTAATTTTGTCTATAGGCTACAAGTACCTGTGTGAATTTCTTACTGAATGATGTTGGTTACTGTATATATGTCTCAATGTACATCTGATGCATGTGTTGTTTTTTTGTTCCCTGTCCTACAGGTGCAGACTACTCTGGTCAGACCTACACTCACTCCCCCTACACCTCCTACAGTGAAGCTTGGAGATTCACCAACTCCAGCATTTTGGGTGAGTCACAGTCAGTCCGGCACAGTGGTGTCCTATGTTCACACCTTTCATAAGTATTAGAAGCATGTACTGTAGTCAGTGTTGTTTGTGTACTGGAACGATGTATGATTCCACACAGGACATTACTGTTTATAAAGCTGATGTTATGATTGGATCGAACGTGATCTTCATGAACAAATACAAAGTGAAAGTGTTCAGAATATACCTAACGGATCAGACTGAATTGTTGTAGATAAAAGTTCCAGCTTCCAATTAAAATGTTTGTTTAAAGCTTCCCTTTGAAATGTTGAATACAAACCTTTCATGTCATGTCAAGTTTATACTTTAAACATTATTCTATTGCTTTGAACCTAAGATACAATGAATGAACCCTGAGTATCAATGGGAAATTAGCAAATACATATCCTCACTCCAACCAGGAAATCATGTACAGCCAAATTTTGGGTTTCAGTCACGTCACATGTATCATGATTTCCCCTAGTCCCCATGGAAACTAGTCACCCAATTACCAGGAGGTCGGCTTCAAACCACTGCCGCCCATTCGTGTATAGTAACTCTCTTGGAGCTGACTAGCCTGAGAACTCGTATCACCTTGACCTAGCTGATTTCACCAGTTATTAACGACACAAGGGAAAATAAACAGTATTAATGCTTGTGTGTTGTAAAAGCTTAATTCTATGCATAACGCAAAACATTCTGTGATATTTCTTCCATCAAGTAGCAGACCCATCCTTAAAAGAGAGATGGCAAAACAGGCAGCTTTATTCATGGGACATACTATCCAAGCAGGGCAGATTTCCATCTGAACCATCTGCTATTGTCATGTGGTGGATAGGATAAAGAAAGCCTGCTTTACATTGCATTGTCCCTCCTAACACCATCAAAGCCAAGCTAAAAAACAAACCACAATAGTAAACTCCTTTATCTCTGTCGCCCCCTGCAGGTTCACCCTATTACTATAGCTCGGCCTCCCGCACAGCTCCACCATCCACTGCAGCCTACGACCATCTCTAGCTCCCATGGACCAACCCTCATGAAGAGGACTGGTAATGGGGACCAATAGGCAAATGCAGCAAGGGATAGGAAGCTATGATGAGAATTGGACTGTCTCCCAATAATGGACAGGGAAGTAAAAATATTGAAGGGACTTTGGAGACTTTTAATGGCAACACTGGACCAGCAGTGCTTGAGCATGAACTCATGGACAATACCTTCTCATGGCTAACTAATGAATTATTTATTTGTTTTTAATGACAGCCTCATCCAGGATGACTTTACACGTTTACACATGACATTCTAAACACTGTAATACATTTGGGCAACTGATTTCTATGACTTTTCCAGTGGCAACGCCCTGAATCCTGCATCATGTATACATCGCTCCAAAGCTGTTTCACCAAAGACTTTATTTTTAGCACATTTTACAACTCTGACATGCATTTTTGACTTCATGGTGACATCATAGGATGAATTGTGGTGTCAGTGCGGTAACTGCTTTTATGTGAAGTTAAGCCTGAATTTGCATCAAGTTTACAACAGTTTTATACAATACACATGTCCCTTTCACATTCTAGTGTATGTTTTTCAGGATTCTCTGTCTTGAATTCAAAATTCAGCCTATTTGAGCTCACCACCCAGCAAAACCTTCCAGATCTTAAATGTAATGCAGTGCCAATAGTCTAACTGAGCAATACAGTCACACATGGTATCATTAACATAGCAAAATGTCCTCATGTCTTTGTCAAAGAAAATGTGCTACATGAATTGAACTGTCTGGGTTACGCTACTCTTGTTTGGCAATATGTATATATAGTAAATTGCAAACTGCTCTTAAGAAAAAAATTCAACTTTATCATGAGGATGATTTGGGGGTGGATATTGTGGGGATTAATGACTCATGAAAGATTTGGGGGTTTTCTTCAATGATATTTCGAGTTTGTTGTAATGCTGATGTTTCGTAAGAACTGTGACTAAACACTTTTTTTCTTATACTGTTATTAATATTATTGAAGATGTAAATACGGAATTTCTAAAGAATTATTTTAATAAAATAAAGCATGACAAAGTGATTCTGCCTTGCATATTTTTTGAACATCTTACTAAATCAAGTCAAAACTCCTATTGTGTAATAATCACAAAACTGGAATATTATGTAGGCTTGTGTCACACAAGCAGAATTTAGAACTTGGGTCCAATTCTGTGGGGTTTAGTATCAGTGAAAATCTTTAGGTGTAAAATAGGTGAAGGCCATTTAGCCTACAGTCAAAATAGTTGTTCTGCTATTTTAAAATGATCAACACATTATCCGACCATATCTTACTACTTCACAGTCACACTACTTTACTGTGTCCTATTTGTGCTATTAAATTCTCCACAAAGACAGTAGGCCTACTTTGTTGCCATGGATGTAGGACGTAGGGTTCCCATTGTGCACAATAAATACTGTACATTGTGAATTAAATAGTTATAACAGAATAACTTATCATTGTCATCATCATCATTATTATTATTATTATTAGTTGTAGTAGTAGTAGTAGTAGTATTAGGACCTATATGGTTCTACTGCAAAACTCTTAAATGTTACCTATTTTCTGCAACTCAGCAATTTACTGGAAACGTAAGAGGACGAAAGCAATGATCCTGAACACACGCACATCTGTTTAATTTATTATTTTATTTTCTGCATCATGTAGTTTTATTTGCAATTATTTCTCCCCTCTTTGCGGCCTCATTATTATACCGCCGTAACGAGGCCATGGTTCGGCGGTGCCACAGCCCACCTGGACCCACCGTCACAGCAAAGGCCGCGGGACTTGACAGATTGCCTCTCCGCCGTGGATACAGCCAATACGAAATACCAAACCCCACGATGTTGGAGAGTAGGCCTATACATAAAGGCTATCTCTGGAAAAAAATAATTTTGGTTTCGAAAGGGACCCAATCCCGTTTTGTCTCGAATTGTATTATTTTTAATGTTAGACTAGGGATCAATTCGTTACTGACTTGATTTTCCCCTAGCCCTACTGTTTTATATTCAACTTCATCAGTGAGTTTCCGCGCTATTAACCCTTGAATGTGAGCTGTCGAATGTAATAGGCTACATGCCACATACAGTGCCTTCAGAAGGTATTCATACCTTTTGACTTATTCCACATTTAGTTGTGTTACAGCCTGAATTCAAAATTGATTAAACATATATTTTTTCTCACCCACCTACACACATTATCCCACAAGCATTTCGCTATACCGCAATAACATCAAATCAAATCCAATTTATTTTATATAGCCCTTCGTACATCAGCTAATATCTCGAAGTGCTGTACAGAAACCCAGCCTAAAACCCCAAACAGCAAGCAATGCAGGTGTAGAAGCACTGCTAATCATGTGTATGTGACCAATAACATGTGATTTGATTTGAATGACAAAGTGAAAACATGTTTTATGAAATGTTTGCAAATGTTGTATTCACACCCGAGTCAATAACTTGTAGAAGCACCTTTGGCTGCAATTACAGCTGCGAGTCTTTCCTGGGTAAGTCCACATCTGGATTGTGCAACATTTGGCCGTTATTCTTTTCAAAATGCTTCAAGCTCTGTCAAAGTGGTTGTTGATCATTGCTACACCACCATTTTCATGTCTTGCCATTCTATTTGAAGTATAATTAAGTTAAAACTGCAGCTCGGCCACTCAGCAACATTCACTGTCTTCTTGGTAAAAAACTCCTGTCACTGCCGTCAACAGAAGTAGACCAAGGTGCAGCGTGGTGAGCGTACATATTCCTTTTTATTTAGGATGACACCGACAAAAACAATAAGCAATACAAACACAACCGTGAAGCGTATGGCTATAGTACCAACAAACAAAGACAAACTCCCACAAAGACAGGTGGGAAAAAGGGCTACCTAAGTATGTTTCTCAATCAGAGACAACGATAGACAGCTGTCCCTGATTGAGAACCCTACCCCGCTAAAACATAGAAATACAAATAATAGAACTAAAGAACATAGAATACCCACCCCAAATCACACCCTGACCAAACCAAATAGAGACATAAAAAAGGCTCTCTTTTCAGGGCGTGACAACTCCAGTGTAGATTTAGCCTTGTGTTTTAGGTTATTGTCCTGCTGAAAGGTGAATTCATGTGTCTGGTGGAAAGAAGACTGAACCAGGTTTTCCTCTATGATTTTGCCTGTGCTTAGCTCCATACCGTTTCTTTTTTATACTGGAAGAATGGAGAGTTGTATTGGATTTGACCCAAACATAACACTTTGCATTCAGGACTAAAAGTGAATTGCTTTGTTATATTTTTTTGCAGTATTACTTTACTGCCTTGTTCCAGACAGGATGCATGTTTTGGAATATTTATATTCTGTACAGGCTTTCTTCTTTCACTATGTCAATTAGGTTAGTGTGGAGTAACTACAATGTTGTTGATCCATCCTCAGTTTTCTCCTATCACAGCCATTAAACTACGTAACTTTTAAAGTCACAATTGGCCTCATGGTGAAATCCCTGAGTGGTTTCCTTCCTCTCTGGCAACTGAATTAAGAAGGACGCCTGTATCTTTGTAGAGACTAGGTGTATTGATTCACCATCCAAAGTGTAACTAATAACTTGCTCAAAGGTATCACCATGCTCAAAGGGATCATCAATGTCAGTTTTTTTTACACATCTACCAAGAGGTGCCCTTCTTTGCAAGGCATTGGAAACCCTCCCTGGTCTTAGTGGTTGAATCTGTGTTTGAAATTCACTGCTCAACTGAGGGTGGTAGCCTACTTCAGGATAAAGATTCATAAATTATAGAATTACTGACTGAAATAGCATTTTGTTTAGTTTACTTTAGTTTTACCATAGCACATTTTTTGTTATGTAGGCCTAAGTATTTATTTTTTTACTATATTAATTTATTTCAATAAATGTGTTGTTTTTCTTTTGAACATAGGCCTAGGCTACTGTACGCCCTTCAAAAACTGAGTGTATCATGGCCTTAATTTACCACTAAAAGAACCATCAAAGGCTTGCTGCCTTTTGAAAAATGGTTTTAAGCACACAATATCAATGATAACTGGCAAGCAATACAATGTAATCAGGGCAGTATTCAGCAACTGACGAAGATGAGTCATGACATCTCTTTATTTACTGTATACTCTGTCTCTCTCGCTCCCCTCTCTCTTCCGCCCTCCCTCATCCCTCCCTCCCTCATTGTATTAACAATGGTGTTTGTTCTTCACTGGTTGCCCATTTTTGTGTGGCAACAGGTCACAAATCTTGCTGCTGTTATGGCACACTGTGGTATTTCACCCAATAGATATGGGAGTTTATCGAAATTGGGTTTGTTTTTTAATTCTTTGTGGGTCTGTGTAATCTGAGGGAAATATGTGTCTCTAATATGGTCATACATTTGGCAAAAGGTTAGGAAGTGCAGCTCAGTTTCCATCTCATTTTGTGGGCAGTGTATAGCCTGTCTTCTCTTGAGAGCCAGGTCTGCCTATGGCAGCCTTTCTCAATCGCAATACTATGCTCACTGAATCTGTACATAGTCAAAGCTTTCATTAAGTTTGGGTCAGTCACATTGGTCAGTTATTCTGCCGCTGTGTACTCTCTGTTTAGGACCAAATAGCATTCTAGTTTGCTCAGTTTTTTTGTTAATTCTTTCCAATGTGTTTTTTCATGATTTGGTTGGGTCTATTTGTGTTGCTGTCCTGGGGCTCTGTGGGGTCTGTTTGTGAACAGAGCCCCAGGACCAGCTTGCTTAGGGGACTCTTCTCCAAGTTCATCTCTCTGTAGGTGATGGCTTTTTTGTGGAAGGTTTGGGAATCACTTCCTTTTAGGTGGTTGTAGAATTTAACATCTCTTTTCTGGATTTTGATCATTAGCGGGTATCGGCCTGCATTTTTTGTTGTTTTACAATGTACACGGAGCATATTTTTGAAGAATTCTGCATGCTGTCTCAATTTGGTGTTTGTCCCAATTTGTGAATTCTTGGTTGGTGAGCGGACCTCAGACCTCACAACCACAAAGGGCAATGGGTTCTATAACTGATTCAATAATTCTTGCCAGATCCTGATTGGTATGTTGAATTTTAGGTTCCTTTTGATGGCATAGAAMGCCCTTCTTGCCTTGTCTCTCAGATCGTTCACAGCTTTGTGGAAGTTACCTGTGGCGCTGATGTTTAGGTCGAAGTATGTATCGTTTTTTGTGTGCTCTAGGGCAACGGTGTCTAGATGGAATTTGTATTTGTGGTTCTGGAAACTGGACCTTTTTTGGAACACCATTGTTTTTGGCTTACTGAGATTTACTGTCAAGGCCCAGGTCTGAGAATCTGTGCAGAATATCTAGGTGCTACTGTAGGCCCTCCTTGGTTGGGGACAGAAGCACCAGATCATCAGCAAACAGTAGACATTTTACTTCAAATTCTAGTAGGGTGAGGCCGGGTTCTGCAGACTGTTCTAGTGCCCTCGCCAATTCGTTGATATATATGTTGAAGAGGGTGGGGCTTAAGCTGCATCCCTGTCTCACCCCATGCCCCTGTGGAAAGAAATGTGTTTTTTTGCCAATTTTAACTGCACACTTGTTGTTTGTGTACATGGATTTTATAATGTCCTATATTTTTCCCCAAACACCCCTTTCCATCAATTTGTACAGCAGACCATCATGCCAAATTGAGTCAAAAGCTTTTTTGAAATCAACAAAGCATGAGAAGACTTTGCCTTTGTTTTGTTTTGTTTGTCAATTATGGTGTGCAGGGTGAATACGTGGTCTGTCGTATTGTAATTTGGTCAAAAGCCAATTTGACATTTTCTCAGTACATTGTTTTCACTGAGGAAATGTAAGTGTCTGCTGTTAATGATAATGCAGAGCATTTTCCCAAGGTTGCTGTTGACGCATATCTCATGGTAGTTATTGGGGTCAAATTTGTCTCTACTTTTGTGGATTGGGGTGATCAGTCCTTGGTTCCAAATTTTGGGGAACATGCCAGAGCTAAGGATCATGTTTAAGTATAGCCAATTGGAATTTGTGGTCTGTATGTTTTATAATTTTATTGAGGATACCATCAACACCCCAGGTCTTTTGGGTTGGAGGGTTTTTATTTTTTCCTCTAGTAAATTCAATGTAATTGGAGAATCCAGTGGGTTCTGGTAGTCTTTAATAGTTGATTCTAAGATTTGTATTTGATCATGTATATGTTTTTGCCTTTTGTTCTTGTGTTGTAGGGCCAAAAAGATTGGAGATTTTTTTATTCTCTCTCTCTCTCTCCTCTCTTCTTCTCTTCTCTCTCTCTCTCTCTCTCTCTCTCTTCTCTCTCTCTCTCTCTCTCTCTCCCTCTCTCCCTCTCCTCTCTCTCTTCATACCTCTCTATCCTATGTCCAAGCTGCAACCCTCATGCTCACTCCCTTCCTCTACAAATCTGTCCTGTCCTGTCTACTTTTGACAATGCTCCCTTCTCCATTGTTGTTGAAGTGGGATGCCACTCTAACATCAATCGAATGGAACACAGTTTTTTTTCAGTTTCCTTTACAGGCACACAGAAACACACATCACATCCAGAGACACAGAGGAGCTTTAAAGTATATGTCCCTCTGTTTTTTTAACAGCAGCAAAATGAGGCAATCCCCCCAAAGCACAAATTCAAATTCCAAAGCCTCCACATACAGAGCCAGCTGATGGACTGCCAGGGAAATAATAAACAGCAACTGTTAAACATTAACAATCCTACAGCCAAAGAGTCGAAAACAGCATAATACCGCCACAAACAACTACAACACAAATACTTAATCTCTCTCTCTCTCTCTCTCTCTCTCTCTCTCGCTCTCTCTCTCTTCGCTCTCCTCTCTCTCTCTCTCTCTCTCTCTCTCTCTCTCTCTCTCTCTCTCCTCTCTCTCTCTCTCTCTTCTCTCTCTCTCTCTCTCTCTCTCTCTCTCTCTCTCTCTCTCTCCCCATCTCTCTCAATCTCTCTCTCTCTCACACAACACACACATCCTCCCCATTCCCAATCCTGGTTCTGGGACAGTGGGCCTATTAGTGTTGAGGTTTTGGGCCACAGTGTCTTCTAGTAATGAGCCCGGCAGCACAATACAGGCCACCCTACGGAACAGCTGAGGGGAGACAAAGCCAGCAGGATGGGGAGAGCGCTGGGGGCTTGGGGTAACTACATTTAACACAGAGAGGGACAGAGTGGTGTGTGTGTGTGTGTTTGTGTGGTGCGTGTAGTGCATGTGTGTGGTGCATGTGTGTGTAGCCATTACTGGGACAAACTAAGAGACAGATAGGGGCCCCTGGAGGAGCTGCTGACAAAAAGGCAGTGCAGAGCGGAGTGTGTGGCAATCAGTGGAATGACGGGTCAGAGTTGTCCCGCGCCAGTCAACTGGAAACTTCACCACTTATCTCTGGGCCTGAGACACTGGTGAACCAACTCAGACTCGCAAATAAGCATTGTGCACAAGACAATATTTGTCTGCCTAAATGAAACACAGGCTGCTGTTGTTTTAAACTGTGAATGGTGAGGCTGCAAGGTTGCGCTGAGGGTCTCTTGTCTGCCGGACGCCTTTGTGAGGACAGGCTTTGTGGCTTGGAGAAAAGCACTTAACCCAGACTGTGTGAGTGAACACATCACCTTAATTCATTGATTTGGATGGCGCTGCGTTCATTAATGTGAGCCCTGTTGGTCTGTTACATAAAGGTTCCTCCTCTTTCAAACCAACGTGAATAACTGGAACTATTTAAAATGAGCTCATTGTCCTGGAATGAACATTTTATACCAATTCTGAATGGTCTCTATGATGTCACCATTGGCATATTTCCTCTTTGTCAGAATAACCTAAGAAAAATTTGTGATTACTAATCAACAGATTTTAATAAGAGTTATACTTTCAATTATACACATGAAAACAGTTCTGCTCCCTCAAACATGTATAATGAACACCCTCAGCAACTTTAAGGATCTCATCGGTCCATTAAACCATAGAAGGACTTAAAACAATTGCAGTGGTCAAACAGGAAAGAAATGGTCAAACAAACGGTCTCTCTGAGCCTGTGGTAGATCGGAGAGGAAACACAGGTGCCCTCTGTTTGACTGGCCTATTAGCACACAGCCCTGAGGGCAGGAAGCACTATTGACTGGAGACATCAAGAGGAACGCACCTTTCAAAGCACACACCTTCCGGACCCAAACACACACGCACCTATATACACCCACCTGGATAAAATCTGCCAGGTATCAGGTACTGCCCCGAGGGAGAGTCCTGAACTCTGGACATGGGGACAGAGTCAACCAAGACCAACACTGGTATCTCCATCAGACGCTTCAAAACATACTTTCCTCACACTCAACATGTCATTTGCTATAAAGGACTATTGTAGATCTATCATGAATAACACCAAGATTAAACCCCATCACAACTACTGATTAAAGATCAGTCAAGCTTAGATTGAAAAGAAAAATACAGTCAACATATATTCAGTGTTGGTCCTGCTTCCCAGATGAAGAGCTCTAACGGCAGCGTACTGCTGCCTCTAAACGCTATGTATCGTTATGTTTGTCTGCAGCTAGTGTGTCTGAGAGGCACTGAATCCCTGCCCAGGGAGTGTTGTCACAGGCAGGAGTGTGTGGAAGTGGAGAGGGCAAAGTTAGGTCATGCATTGAAATGCCCTTAAGCCAGGCACTTTACCTTAACTGTTCCAGTGAGAGAATCCATGGGTACAAAGGCTTCCATTCAAAAGGGTATGGAGGAAAGAGTAGAACATCGAAGTGTTATTCATGTTAAGACTGGGTCTGCTTAGCATATAAAATAAATATGTCTGGTTTGTGAGTCTAAAAGGGGAAAAACAACATATAGAGTGTTGTCTAGGAATAAGAAAAGGATAGATGTAGCCAGTGCTATTCCTGTACTTCCAGCCTCCATGCCCTCTCATCTGGTCACCTATGAAAGAGACAAAAGAAAACAGAAGGAGGAGAGCAATAGGAAATACGATGGTGAACATGAATCTACTGAAATGAAACAATAAAATGGATCAACAATAGAGTTACTTAACGAAACAGCATAACTATGAAATGGAGCACCTTTTCTCTTGCTCCTTGTGTGTGTGTGTTACAGTCCAGGGGTCGAGAGGCGCACTAGAGACTCGTTACCTCAAGTGGCACAGAGGGAGCTGACAGAGTGGTTCAGTGAAGGGGGGACCAGGGTCCAAATGGAAAAGAGACTCCTGAAAAGATCACAGGGAGAAAGAGAGAATTCAAGAGCTGGACCACAGAGAAAGCCACACCACGACGCCAGCAGTCAAGAGTGGAGCGACTGAAAGACCAAGAATATAAAAGAGGAGGGGGAGAGGTAGAGGGAGTTAAAAGCAAAATCGAATACAGAGGGGTGCGAGAGAGAGAAATAAAGGGTTAGTGTGGATAAAAGATAAAAAGTAACAAGTAGAGCGTGGGAGGCGTCAGCACCAGAAGGACAATGTGTGTCGGGAGGGACATAGTGCAGAGGCAGGAGACAGATGGGGAAAAGGAAGCAAAGGGACACATACAGCTGTCTCTTATACACATCTAGATGTGTATAAGAGACAGGTGTGTGTGTGTGTGTGTGTGTGTGTGTGTGTGTGTGTGTGTGTCTATATTAGAGCTTTTGGAATGTTGTATGGCATTCAGAACAGGATGAGTGTTTGTGTGCATGTGTCACACCTTATGCATGGAGGGGCTTATTTTGAGCCGACTGCCCAATGCAACCGTTGGACAAGCCCCTAATGATCACAACTCTGGCCTGGCCTTTTTAATTACCCAACCAGCCCTGACAGAGCGCCACAAAGCTCTCCAGTCCACAGAATGGGGAGTAGAAGGCGGAACAAAAACAGGACCTTTCCATCTGAAGTATGGCCCTAACCTCTGCTAATGCAAGCCTGAGTCCTGCCTGCCTCACTGCCATGGCCACTCTTTGTGTGGAGTGGAGCAAGATGGCACTCCAACCCAGCACCACTGCTGCTGTCATGGTCCAGAGGCCATGCATAAAGCCTGGGTCAAGACCCATCCATTGATGAAAGCCAAAGTATGCGCTGCAATTTCTTCCCTGTATGCATTAAGAAGAAACCATATGTGAATGTATTAAAGTCCATGGGCCTCATTTATCAATATTGCATAGAAACTATTCTACTTAGAACTGAATTTAGAATGGTCATATGCCTAAAAAGTGTGATTGATCAAACAATCCTACCAGCGTTATATGCACACCAGTAGGAGATAACTATTGATGAATTCCAATTTGTTCTCAGCCTCAGTGCTCTTGCAGTACCTTGGATGTTTGTATTTCAAAACCCCCCTAATTAACCATATATGGTCAAAATCATCCCTTTAAAGCCTGTAGAGTATATACAACGCCGTACCATGAAATACAATGGTACAACCCAAAAAAACAACATTTTTTTAGGGGTGAAGGGGCTGAAATAGAGGTGCAAGTGTGCGAGATTGAGTATAACCAAAAGGTGTTATTTGGCTCACTCAGTTGTGGCTTGACCAGTAAAAATAAAAACATACCTACAAAAAGAGGACCATCAGGACAAATTAATAGGCAAATGAGTAGGCAACACTCCACAGCCATCCATCCTCAACCGCCCCCTCCTTTAGGCCAGCCTGGTCTCATAGACTAGACGTAACATAGTAAATTAAAATCCGGGACACTCAAATTAGTATGATATGTTATGTTTGGTATGGTTACATAAGACAGATTGTTACTTAAGGCAAAAACTAAAGTATGGTGGTTGGGTGGGCATATAACGCAAACGTCTAGCAACCCAAAAGTTGCGAGTTCAAATCTCATCACGTACAACTTTAGAATTGTAGCTAATTAGCAACTTTTTAACTACTTTGCAACTACCTAGCATGTTAGCTAACCCTTCCCCTAACCTTAACCCTTTTAACTAACCCTTCCCATAACCCTAACTCTTTTAGCTAACCTTAACCCTAACCGTACCCCTTTAACATAATTCCAAAACTTAACCTTAACCTTAACTCTAACCCTAACCCCTAGCCTAGCTAACGCTAGCCAGCTTCCTAACATTACCCACCTAGCTAGAATTCTTAACATATAGCACATTTTGCAAATTCGTAACATTATACTAATAGTAATTCGTAACATATCATATGAAATGGGTGATCGACATCCACAAATTAATACATACCATATGAAACGTAACATATCGTACTAAATGGAGGGTCTTGGATTTATGTACAGAATAATATGAAATGCTCTAAGACCAGGTTGCAGCTGTAGGTGTATAGGACAACATTGCTGTTCTGCAGAATGAACGAGTCGTGCGTTCCCCCTGGCCACCTTGCCACCACATTCAGCAGCAGCTTTTCCGCATCAAATATTTCTATCACCTGCACATAAAGAGTGGAAGCCTTTTCTTTTCACATGGTTGAAATTGTTTTGGGATGGTGATTTCATGGCAATGTGAGTGCCGTCTATTGCTCTGTTTATATTTGGGAACCAATTGATGGCATCATGGCAAAGAAACGCATCTTGACTTCAACATGTTGTGTGATTCTCTATGGAAATTGTATGTGTTACTGTTAGTTTTGCTGATGATTGCATCCAAAACATTGGCTCGAGGGCTGTGAGATGCCAATCGGCAAGCTCCCGCTGAAAGCTCTTGCCAAAAACCAGAGGGTGGATTTTATTTCTTTAACCTTTATTTAACTAGTCAAGTCAGTTATGAACAAATTCTTATTTACAATGATGGCCTACCAAAAGGCAAAAGGCCTCCTGCAGGGACGGGGGCTGGGATTAAAATAAAAATATAGGACAAAACACACATCACGACAAGAGAAACACTACAACACTACATAGAGACCTAAGACAACAACATAGCATGGCAGCAACACATGACAACACAGCATTGTATCAACACAACATGACAACAACATGGTAGCAACACGACATGACAGCGGCACAACATGGTAGCAGCACAAAACATGGTACAAACATTATTGGGCAAAGACAACAGCATTAAGGGCAAGAAGGTAGAGACACCAATACATCAGGCGAAGCAGCCACAACTGTCAGTAAGAGTGTCCATGATTGAGTCTTTGAATGAAGAGATGGAGATAAAACTGTCCAGTTTGAGTGTTTTTTGCAGCTCGTTCCAGTCGTTAGCTGCAGCAAACTGAAAAGAGTAGCGACCCGAGGATGTGTGTGCTTTGGGGACCTTTAACAGAATGTGACTGGCAGAACGGGTGTTGTATGTGGAGGATGAGGGCTGCAGTAGATATCTCAGATAGGGGGGAGTGAGGCCTAAGAGGGTTTTATAAATAAGCACCAACCAGTGGGTCTTGCGATGGGTATACAGAGATGACCAGTTTACAGAGGAGTATAGAGTGCAGTGATGTGTCCTATAAGGAGCTTTGGTGGCAAATCTGATGGCCGAATGGTAAAGGATATCTAGCCGCTTGAGAGCACCCTTACCTGCCGACCTATAAATTACGTCTCCTAGTATGGATAGGGTGGTCATCTGAATCAGGGTTAGTTTGGCAGATAAGACTTGGATGTGCACAGGAATAGCATGTGTTTGTCTTTTTAAAGTAGGTCTTAAATCCTCAAAAATCCTATAACATTGGTTTTGGGAAATGATATCGGATGATCCAATCTGTACTTTCTGCAGAAAAAGTCCCACCTGTCTCTAAAAACATGCTCTCTGAGAAATGCAGCGTGGGCCAAATCTTCAAACAGAGCAAGCCATTTCTCATTCAATTTCCCATTATCTGTCTTCTATAATATTTCAACAATAGCTTCACTTTCACACGTACCTCTAATTTAACAAATGACTGTACTTTATATGGATTATCGTAACAAATGCACTGATGTGGTCAAATTATAGGCTACAGCATGTCAAGATATTTTGCAGGAATTCACAATGGAAATACTATGAAATCAAACATTTATTTAATTATTACTCTCTCAATTTCACACATTTTCAACATACATTTTCCCCATTTTACTCTTGACAAGGAGTTCCCTTATTCCACCACTTGGCCCTGTGCGTATGCATGGTCATGGCTGTGTGTAAATCTACGCACACTCTCAATCAACCAGTCATATTGATAAATCTCACACTTTGCGTCAAAATAATCCCACGCATGATTTACATCTAGATTTGTGCCTATGCATGATTGATAAATGAGGTCTCATGTGTTTTAACAGGTTAACATTGCCCCAGAACAGCAGTATTTTGGATTTCTCCTACTGTTACAATTCATGTACAACAGACCAATAATATGAAGGTTTTCCAAGATGGCGTCTTTTCAGTTTATCAGGCAGACACACCTGGCGCATTGCCATGGCCTGATGCTCCTGCCAATCATTTGCTCAATCAATCATCCACATCTTTAGAATCTGACTTCATCTTAATAGTCTGTTGTTATTAAAATAATTGAATAGGAACTATTTTCACAGAAAATACATACACATAAGCATTATCACATTAACCCAGGTCCTGTATCAGCAATATCATAAAATGACATATTTGATGAACCCATGTCTCATAAGAAGGGCCCCTCCTTTATCCTTACCAAGTGACCTGAACAAGAAAAACTCTGGGCCCTAGTAGTTGGTTCCCAATAAAATTATGTATGTATAATTTATTTATGAACGTAGGTATGTTCCTGTTAAAGCTACCAATCTTGATCCTGAAGAGACCAGCCCAGTGAGACAAGGTTAGCCCCATCTGTATTGTCTGTGCCCCTAACTGTGTTACTTATTGTCACATCACATTCCTGTGTGTCATCCACAACAGTGACATTAAGGAGCAATGTGGGGGTCTTCTGAAACATCCTGTTCTTTATTGAGACACTCCAGGTTGACCGCGGCTGAAGATGTCACTCTGAAAGAGAACAAAACGGCCCAGAAATCCTCTATGTGCCACCGAGAGAGATCAAAAAGTTGTCTTTGTCTGCTATTAATTCCCTTTATGCCATTCCTATTACAAGGGGATATGTGACTGGCCGCTCAAAGAATTGGCATGGATAATTGAACTAAACTCAAAAAGGCAAATTGGGATTGAAATAAATTAACTATCATAAACTTTGTTCTCAGAAAATAATTGTGATACTTATAGTGTAATATTATGCTAGTGTTAGTCTTTCATGGAGATGCAATCCAAATATGTTTATATAAAATTACATAAAAGATACAAGAACTAAAATGAGCATATTGACATAATTTTGATGATTTTTCAAACTGTACATGCCTTCATGTGTAATATGCTGTTGTATAGCACCCTCTTGAGGTTACAATTGCACACTGCATACATAGACCACATGGCGCAGACAAGTAACATTTTGTAACTGCAGAGATACATTTCTAATAGAAATAAACCCGAATCTCAACATATCACAGCAAATTCAGAGGTGTAGATATGTTCATGTGCATTTTAAAGGGAATAAAATCATTCAGAGACAAACATTATCACTCTTCTTGACCTGTCTCAGCAGGGAGCATTGACTTCTGAGGTTTAATTAATTTTGTTCAATTGAAAGTCCACAAATATTAATTAAATACTTTTATGTAAAGCAAATGTAACAAAGACAAGTTCCCTGAGATTGATTCATTCTATTTTGATGACTTTTGCCTTCTTGCCCGAAAATGAAAACTAAAAGGACAGTGCTTAGAAGTAACACATTGTGTCTATGTCCTAAAAAGAGCCATTTAAAAACTCATGTAAGAGTCATATTTTAATCCCTTTTGGGCACCTTTTCTCATATGTCCCGGTTGCGTCGAGGTATGGCGATCTTGCGATAGGTCCGTCTTTCGGAGATGTTGCGTTTGACTTTGACCACGTGGGGCGAGGCCATCTCCAGATCCAGGGAGGGGCTGGAGTAGGACTTCTTCAGGGTTCCCTCCTCTCCCTCTTCATCCACTGTATCCTTACACACAGCTCTGTCAAACAGGCTGAGCTCGCTGGTTCCCACCTCAGTGTCGACTGACTGGTTCAAACCCTTCCAGACCTCCAGCATCTGGATATAGGCCTCGTAGCGACATTTCTGTAGGGAGAGGTGGGGTGAGAGAGACTGTGAGTTAAAGACCAAACAAGAACATACTCACACACACACAAACCCATACCCACACACCACGCAGACTCATCGTCCTCTCACATACCTCATGCTGCAGGTACTCCTCTCTGACTCGGTGTTCCTCCAGCTCCTTGGCCTTGGCCCTGCGGCTCTCAGGGAGACTCTGCTGCAGGTAGGCCAGGTCCTCCTGGAAGGACAGCAGCATGCGAGCATAGGACTGCAGCTGTCTCTCCTGCAGGGGGCAGCAGAGAGCCAGGCTCAGTGAACAGGCTCACAACACACTAGTTACAAGGTGTCCCTAACCATAGATCTAGGATCCCTAACCACATATCAAGGATCAGATTACCCTACTTGCCTCAGCACAACTGTAGTACATAACAGTTTCAACGTACTACTAGACCCCTAAATATCACAATTTACAAAGATGAAAATATTGCATTAGATTAGAAAACAAAGACACAGGGACTATGGGGAGTGAACCAAGAGTGTGAAAGTGTGTGGTGAGTACAGTACCAGTGTGTGAGCAGACTGGGAGGCAGGCAGGATGGGTCTGCAGAACCTCCTCTGAGAGCCCACGGCAGCAGGGAAGGGAGGAGAAGAGTGCAGGGCTGACACCAGGTTAATACGGCTGATCCATGAACTCATCTCTGCTGTGGAGCTGAAGGACGACAACGGGTCCATGTACATAGAATATACTGTATTAGTTAACATATATCTAATATTAGTTTTATATACTGTATAAGAAAATATCATGTGAATTAAAGGCAAAGTCATGGGATTACCGGACTGTTGCATCCTGATTCATTTGTTTGTTCCTTCACACCATCAAACACATTAGTCTCATGTATAACAAACGTAAATTCACAATTCCAATACTACATAGATATAGTTCTTGTTTCTCTTTGACACTACCACTACCACACACACACACACGCACGCACGCACGCACGCACGCACCCACGCACACACACGCACGCACGCACGCACACACGCACACAAGACTCACGAGGCCTGGAAGAGGAAGATCCTCCAGTCGGCAGTCTGCAGACGGAAGACATGTGGTCTCTTGGTGTAGTCTGCTGCCTGCTCTGCCAGGGCATGGTGCACACTGACCACCTCCTCTGTACTCTGCCACTCCATCTTATACTCATCCTGGGGGTGGTGGGGGGGGGGGGGGGGGTTGGACAACAAGAGGCTGTTCAATGGAAAGTATGGAAAAGGAGGAGTTGACAAGAAAGAGGAGGAGGAGGAGACTCTAACCTTCTGTAAGTAGAGGACCATTCCCTTCAGCACTCCATAGAAGGTCTTCCAGCTTCTCTTCCCCCAAGGAGCTGTCACACACAGTTACATTACATCACTCCTGAGGTCAAAGGATGCTTCTCAAACACACTCACACACTAAATCATTTAGTCAGACTGATGAATCATCAAAAGATTAATCAAAACACTATGATGCTCTTGTACATGGTTTATTGCCCTGACATTTTAGTTCCTATGTTTTTGTGCAAACAGTGTCACAATCTAACTCACTGCGTTTGCCATCGATGTCAGCGTGGGCCTTGCGTTTGAGAAAGCCCTGTTTGAACACTGTGGCCTTCTTGTCATGAGGCACATCTTGGAACGGGTTGCTCTTGGAGCGCAAGGGTGCGTCCTCTTTAGCGTCCTCCACCAACAGCATGGAGCTCTTCAGTTCCTTCTCATCACTGCACAGGGCATATAGAGAGATGAGGGGAGGAATGAAGAAGCAATGGAGATTAAATAAAAGAGGAATTAAAATATGAAAGGTGAGAGGTGAGAGGTGAGAGGTGAAACAAAATCAAAATATATTTGAGAAAGTAACAGAATACTGTGATACTGAACAGCTGGTGGTAAATAATTTAGAATAATGCTACCCATTTCCTTGTTCTTAAGTCAGACTACTTACACTGCCCATTCCAGAGGCTCGTTCTTAATGGTGTTGTAGAGAGCCTGAGAAAGAAACAAGAGAAAGAAGGACACTGAAAGAAGGGCACTGAAAGGACACTTAAGTCTTACATAAAGACACTTAACAGTCTCTACTGAAATATTGAGTAGGTGTAGAATGAGGAGTGTAATCTTACCTTTAACAGCTCCTTGCTGAAGTTCTCACCCTCATTCATCCCATCCAGGTTGGACACGAAGCTGGACACAGACATGGCTTTACCCACATTCTGAGGACAGACACAAAAACATTATGTTTAAATGTGTACATATCCCACAATCCACACAACCATTTCCTTACAGTGAAAGGCCTAAATATCTACACGTTTGCCACAGTATTTCATCACTGCAGTGGGGACTCAGGGACTCACCTGTCCATGCAGATCAGAGTTCAGAAGCATCACAGCACAGGTGAGTGTGAGTACTTCTCCTGAAGAGAAGGTGTGAGGGTTGCACTGCTGGAAGCGACAGGAGAAATGCTGCAGTACTCGCTCTCTCTCCTGGGTCTCACCGATCAGCACCACCACCCTCAGGAAAGACCTGGGAGAGGAGGGCAAAATAGAGGAGGTAGAAGATGATTTATCAATGGAATATGTTAATTTAAGAGCATTACTTGTTACTATTATAGTGAACTAGGAGAAATCTCATTAGGACGTGTGAAGGACTTACCTCAGGCCTTGTTCCAGACTCTGACCGGTGAAGTCAAAGAACTTGAGGTACTCCTGCCCAACAGCTTGGCTAAAGCCATTGCTGAATTAGAGAGGAGCAGGGAAACAAGGACAGGTCAAGTTCATGATTCAAGGTGACACCTTCTGCGAAAGAAACTCTGAACGTACTTACTAGATCATTACCCTGATAGTTACTACTGCATAAGAACCATGTAATGTAACGTTTGGCCACTCCATGTTTTGCAGCCTTTAGTTCTTACTCTTTGTCCAGGTGTTTGACCACATCTGTCTTGTGGATCCCATCCAGCCTGTAGAGTCTTTCAGCCAGCCTGCAGGCCTTCTCCCTGTCCAAAACTCCACCATTCATATGGACCACCACTGGTTCTGAGGCCTCTGTTTGCTGTACCTGAGACTCCAGTTGCTCTAAACTTCCTTCCCTGGGCGGCAAACATGAATCCTCTTTATACTCTTTTGGTTCCAATTCTTCTACCTGCTTGAAATGCTCTGTCTGCGCATCCTCTTCTGTCAACTCAGTCAGTTCAGTATGCGCTGGCTGTTCAATCTCTGACTGTTTCTGCTCTTCTGTATGGTCTGACTGTTCAAGTTCCTCTGTGCAATGGAAACATAGATCTAACTGCTTTGAATGTACTGGTTTGTTATCTGTCTGATCTGACTGTTCCGTCTGCTCTGACTGTTTCGTCTGCTCTGACTGTTCCGTCTGCTCTGATTGTTTTGACTGGTCAGAATCCCTTGACTGTTCCGTCTGTTCTGTCTCCCCTGATTGTTTTGACTGCTCAGAATCTTCTGAGTGTTCCATCTGCCGTGATGTTTCTGTCTGTGGTTCCGTCTGCACTGAAAATTCTGTCTGCTCTGAGTACATTGTTTGTTGAGAATGTTGTGTCTGTTGCAATTGTTTTGATTCTAAACATTCTGTCTGCTCTGACTGATCCGTCTGCTCTGATTCTTTTGATTGTTCTGACTGGTCTATCTCGTCTGTCTGTTCTGCATGTTGTAAATGGGTCTCTTCAGTTTGCTGTTCTTCCTCCCCTAACTGATTTGAATGCTCTACCTGGTTGGACTCTACAAGTTGCTCAGACTCTTCTGGCTGCTCTGTTGTCTCGGTGTCGTCTTTGTATTCACTCTGTTTTGTGTGGTTAGGCTCGGACTGCCCACTGTGTTCAGACTTCTCTGTGAGTTCTGACTGTTCTTTCAGTTCAGCTGGCTCAAGTTCTATAGTCTCTGATTCCCCCTCACTATCTGACTGTTCCCTCCCCTCTGACTGCTCGGTCTGTTCTGTCTGCTCGTCACTTCTCTGCTCGTCTCCATTATAAGCTAAATTAGTTACAGCCTGTTCCTTCTCATAGTTCGTAGAGCTTGATCCTTGCTCTGAATTGATCAGTATTGTTAGCACTCTGCTAGTCTGTTCCTGTTCCTCTCCCAGTACAGTGTCTAGACTCTCACTATCCAGCCCAGTCTCTGACTCTCCTGTCTGTACAGGGCTAGGAGCTCTGTCAGAGGGTGGGATAGTATCTTCTGTCACAGGCTGTCCCATCCCTTTCTCTGTCTCCTGCCGTGTAGAGCTTTCTGAAAGAGAGTCTGAACACAGAGATACCCATATTAACATTGACCAAGTCACTCTGTACTTTATGAAGTAAAAGTGGCACGAGAAGTCAAAAGTATTTGAAATGGTAGCATCTATCAGAATATGACAAGAACTGTTCAATAAACTGTACAAAATTCTAATTGGGGTGGAATGATCAGTGTTTGGAAAAATGCAAGCTGTGTGCTAATATAAGTGGCAACGCACATGCACCGCCCACCTAAGGATCTCTCCTTTTCAGCCATATATTTCCTGTGTTTAGGGGGTGCAAAATCCACTTGTCACTTAACTCATCTCGCTGGATTGATTGCTTTCATTTTACTCAGGTGACTCTTTCATACTCTTGCTTGTGCCATTGATTTTTTCTCTTAACGTAACGACTGCGGAAACTTTTGTAATTACCCATCAAACACACTCCGGTAATGGCTGAAATGAGCTCAATGGATTACATTGGCTTTCCGCTGTATCTGAAACAATGCTTCGTCTGAGACTTAACGCACCGTCTCGACACTTACGTCACAAGAAAGAGGAGAAAAATAACTTGATTTTGATGGGGTGTTGATTTTTTCAAATTAGATGCGCTGAAATGAAAGCAATTTCCAAAAAAGAACACTTGGATTATTAAATTGTGTCTGATTTCGCAAATAATGTAAAGTATGTATTGATAGGTGTAATCTAGAGCCAGGCGGTTTTTATTTTAAATTGCATAGTATCCTTCTCTTGACACACTTGTTGAATTATGCAAGGTTACATGACAACAACAGTCATTAATAATTAATGAGGCAGTCTAGCCACAGGTATAAGCCTAGTGACAGGTATAAGACTAGTGACAGGTATAAGACTAGTGACAGGTATAAGACTAGTGACAGGTATAATAAGCCTAGTGACAGGTATAAGACTAGTGACAGGTATAAGACTAGTGACAGGTATAATAAGCCTAGTGACAGGTATAAGACTAGTGACAGGTATAAGACTTAGTGGACAGGTATAAGACTAGTGACAGGTATAAGACTGTGACAGGTTAAAGCACAGTGACAGGTATAAGACTAGTGACAGGATAAGCCTGTGACAGGTATAGTACGTGACGTATAAACAGTGACAGGTATAATAAGCCTAGTGACAGGTATAAGACTAGTGACAGGTATAATAAGCCTAGTGACAGGTATAAGACTAGTGACAGGTATAGACTAGTGACAGGTATAAGCCTAGTGACAGGTATAAGACTAGTGACAGGTATAAAGCCTAGTGACAGGTATAAGATAGTGACAGGTATTACAGCCTAGTGACAGGTATAAGCCTAGTGACAGGTATAAGACTAGTGATAAGGTATAAGCCTAGTGAACGGTATAAGAACTAGTGACAGGTATAAGACTAGTGAACAGGTATAATAAGCCTGTGACAGGTATAAGACTAGTGACAGGTATATTAAGCCTAGTGACAGGTATATAGACTAGTGACAGGTATAAGCCTAGTGACAGGTATAAGACTAGTGACAGGTATAAGACTAGTGACAGGTATATTAGACTAAGTGCCAGGTATAAGACTAGTGACAGGTATAAGCCTAGTGACAGGTTATCAGACTAGTGAAGAGGTATAAGCCTAGTGACAGTTAAGACTAGTGACAGGTATAAGCCTAGTGGACAGGTATAGCCAGTGCAGGTATAAGACTAGTGACAGGTATAAGCCTAGTGACAGGTATAAGACTAGTGACAGGTATAAGACTAGTGACAGGTATAAAGCCTAGTGACAGGTATAAGACTAGTGACAGGTATAATAAGCCTAGTGACAGGTATAAGACTAGTGACAGGTATAAGCCTAGTGACAGGTATAAGCCTAGTGACAGGTATAAGACTAGTGACAGGTATAAGACTAGTGAACAGGTATAGCCTAGTGACAGGTATAAGACTAGTGACAGGTATAATAAAGCCTAGTGACAGGTATAAGACTAGTGACAGGTATAAGCCTAGTGACAGGTATAAGACTAGTGACAGGTATAAAGCCTAGTGGACAGGTTATAGAGACTAAGTGACAGGTATAATAAGGCCTAGTGACAGGTATAAGACTAGTGACAGGTATAATGCCTAGTGAACGGTATAAGACTAGTGACAGGTATAAGCCTAGTGACAGGTATAAGACTAGTGACAGGTATAATAAGCCTAGTGACAGGTATAAGACTAGTGACAGGTATAAGCTAGTGACAGGTATAAGACTAGTGACAGGTATAAGCCTAGTGACAGGTATAAGACTAGTGACAGGTATATAAGCCTAGTGACAGGTATAAGACTAGTGACAGGTATATAAGCCTAGTGACAGGTATAAGACTAGTGACAGGTATAAGCCTAGTGACAGGTATATAGACTAGTGACAGGTAATAGCCTAGTGACAGGTATAAGACTAGTGACAGGTATAATAAGCCTAGTGACAGGTATAAGACTAGTGACAGGTATAAGCAGCCTAGTGCCAGGTTATAAGACTATAGTGACAGGTATAAGCCTAGTGACAGGTATAAGACTAGTGACAGGTATAATAAGCCTAGTGACAGGTATAAGACTAGTGACAGGGCAAGTTTTTAGTGGTTGCAGCCCTGTTCCACCCCTTTATATTCATTTAGTAATTTATGCAGATAGTGTATACAGTGCATTTGGAAAGTATTCAGACGCTTCACTTTTTCCACACTTGTTATTTTTTTATTTAATTTACCAGATAAGTTGACTGGGAACACATTCTCATTTACAGCAACAACTTGGGGAATAGTTACAGGGGAAAGGATGAATGAGCCAATTGTAAGCTGGGTATGATTAGGTTACCGTGATGGTATGAGGGCCAGATTGGGAATTTAGCCAGGACTCCAGGGTTAACACTCCTACTCTTACAATAAGTGCCATGGGAACTTTAGTGACCACAGAGAGTCAGGACACCCATTTAATATCCCATCTGAAAGACAGCACCCTACACAGAGCATTGGGGTATTGTTTTTAGACCAGAGGAAAGGGTGGCTCCTATTGGAGTTCCAACACCACTTCCAGCAGGATTTGGTCTCCCATCCAGGGACCGACCAGGACCAACCCTGCTTAGCTTCAGAAGCAAGCCAGCAGTGGGATGCAGGGTGGTATTCTGCTGGCACAATGTTATTTTCAAGCCTTATTTTAAAATGGATTAAATAAATGTTTTCCCTCATCAATCTATGACGAAGCAAAAACAGGTTTTTATGCATGTCAGAGCAAAAACCAAGCCATGAGGTCGAAGGAATTGTCCGTAGAGCTCCGAGATAGGATTGTGTCGAGGCACATTTCTGGGGAAGCGTACCAAAAAATGTTGGCAGCATTGAAGGTCCCCAAGAACACAGTGGCCTCCATCATTCTGAAATGGAAGAAGTTTGGAACCACCAAGACTCTTCCTAGAGCTGCCCGCCTGGCCAAACTGAGCAATTGGGGTAGAAGGGCCTTGGTCAGGGAGGTGGCCAAAAACCCGATGGTCACTCTGACAGAGCTCCAGAGTCCCTCTGTGAAGATAGGATAACCTCCTAAAAGGACAACCATCTCTGCAGCACTCCACCAATCAGGCCTTTATGGTAGAGTGGCCAGACGGAAGCCACTCCTTAGAAAAAGGCACATGACAGCTCGCTTGGAGTTTCTCTGGTCTGATGAAACTAAGATTGAACTCTTTGGCCTGAATGCCAAACGTCACGTCTGGAGGAAACCAGGCACCGCTCATCACCTGGCAGCATCATGCTGTGGCGATGTTTTTCAGTGGCAGGGACTGGGAGCCTAGTCAGGATCGAGGGAAAGTTGAACGGAGCAAAGTACAGAGAGATCCTTGATGAAAACCTGCTCCAGAATGCTCAGGACCTCAGACTGGGGAGAAGGTTCACCTTCCAACAGGACAACAACCCTAAGCACACAGCCAAGACAACACAGGAGTGGCTTCGGGGACAAGTTTCTGAATTTCCTTGAGTGGCCCAGCCAGAGCCTGGACTGGAACCTGATCGAACATCTCTGGAGAGACCTGAAAATAGCGGTGCAGCGAGACGCTCCCCATCCCACCTGACAGAGCTCTTCGAGGATCTGCAGAGAAGAATGGGAGAAACTCCCCAAATACAAGTGTGCCAAGCTTGTAGCGTCATAACCAAGAAGACTCAAGACTGTAATCGCTGCCAAAGCTACTTCAACAAAGCACTGAGTATAGGGTCTGAATACTTATGTAAATGTGATATTTCAGTTTTTCATTTTGAATACATTTGCAAAAATGTCTAAAAACCTGTTTTTGCTTTGTCATTATGGGGTATAGTGTGTAGATTGATGAGGAAAATCTATTTTTAAATAAGGATGTAACGTAACAAAATGTAAAAAAAGTCAGGTGGTCTGAATACTTTCCGAATGTACTGTATATGCAAATGAGGCACATATAATTTTCTTTATTTTATCACAATGCATTAAAAAAAAACTGATATAAGAACATTTTTCTATATGTGAGTGCATAAAAAAAGTTAAATTCTACTATAAATTGAATACCTGAATTCCCACCAAAATGCCTGAACGTCATTCATTCTTTGTCAGTGTCAGTACAATGTTATATAAGCTATGATTTTTTATTCTATAAGTTTGGAGCATCCTCATCTATTGTCCAACTCATGCATTTAATAGAATCAATTTTTTAAAAACCGTTTAACAATTTCGATGACCGTTGCTAACATAAGAGTTAGCCTGTGATTTTTTTGTGGACAATGACTAGGGCCTGCACTCACCATGTTCCTCAAATAGCTGTTGTGCTGAAGCCTCCACATCTGGGCTCGGTGTATCACATGCCTGGAATTGCAACAGCAACTGTCAACAATAAACATCGAGTCGGGGAGAACTTGTGATTAA
The DNA here is from genome assembly GCF_002910315.2 of Salvelinus sp. IW2-2015. NCBI lineage: Eukaryota > Metazoa > Chordata > Actinopteri > Salmoniformes > Salmonidae > Salvelinus > Salvelinus sp. IW2-2015. The sequence continues at coordinate 20,747,005 of NC_036842.1, forward strand.
GTAAGACGTGGGATGATCAGCACTCAGACAGAAGGGACCTTGGTATCAGATGACTGATATGTATAACGGTATATATTCCATCCACCTCTTCTACGCCTATGACTGAAACTTAAATACTGGTATCTATGAACACAGAAGTATTGGTATTTATCACCCTAAATATGATCTTCCTCTTGCACTCTCGCAGACAGACAAACACACACACGCACACACATTGTACCCAATGCTATCATCTCAAACAGACACATAACCACAGTCCCTCCCTGTTGGGCTGACGTACCGGATGGGAGTTTTCACTGTCCAGAGGCAACTGCTGTTCCGGTCTATTGTGCTTCTCTGTCTTCTCCTGGACAGACAGCTCTATGTTTATCACTGTCACACAGGATTGATGCTGCTGCTGCTGGTGGTGGTGGAGGAGGGACAGCGGGTTCACAGTCCAGTCCAGACTGGCTGCTCCACTGGAATCCAGCTCATCGGCCAAGCTGTTGTCAGTCATGGGGAAGGGTGTGTCAGGGGAAAGGTCAGGCATGTCCCACTGCACTGTGGCAAAGGACAGAAGGACACTGGGACAGGTCATGGGGTACACAGGTAAAGTCATGGAGTCCCAGTGCTCCTCTGGCTCCTCAGAGATCCTTCCAGTTTCAGGAGAGTTGTCCTCTTTCTCCCTGTCTGCCTCGTTCACCTGCTTCTCCATCTCTCCCCACCGAATAGCCTCCTCCAGGGGCCTGCTCGGGGGTAGGAGCTCCATGGAGGTCCATGTCTGGCTGTCTGGCTCCTTGAGGTCTGGGAGAGGAGAGCACACCATAGCCTCCTCCATAACCTCTCTCTTCACTCAGTCCTAAGCAGAGAGATACGGTTCAGCTTAGTTCAGTCTCATTACTCTGTGCAGGGCAGGTTATCCATCTCGGAATTAGGTCACAATGATGCTGTCATGGTAGACTCCTGTGGTTGGTTACAGCTTCCGGTGCTGCCCTAGTAAGCAAGAACATTCATGTACAATAAAATGACTACACAACACACATTCATCCAAACCCCAGAGTAACTACTGACTCCTTGCTCATAAATTCCCAAAGTAGTGTTTGTAGAGTAGGGTGACCAGACGTCCCCAATTTCCAGGGAAAGTCCCTGATTTTGGTGGCCTGTCCCTGTCTAGACCGGCCCCAGAAATGTCCCAGATTAGCCTTCAGAAAGAAAAAAGCAACTCTAGAAGTTGAGGCTGATATTTCAATTATCAAACCCTGTATACAATAAAATGTGCATGTGAAAATGTCTGTCCCTGTAACAAAATCTTTGAGAACCTTATGAGAACATTTGATCAGTGATACATTGTGACCACCACAAGAACAACCATGGCCATGGCCAGAAAGTGTTGCCTCAAACAGCATAGGCTACCAAACTTGGGTGATTATGAAATTACTAGATAAGCTAATACTAAGAAAACTGTTGAGAGGTAAGGGCTATTTGACCAAAAAGGAGAGTGATGGAGTGCTGCATCAGATGACCTGGCCTCCACAATCACCCGACCTCAACCAAATTGAGATGGTTTGGGATGAGTTGGACCACAGAGTGAAAGAAAAGCAGCCAACAAGTGCTCAGCATATGTGGGAACTCCTTAAAGACTGTTGGAAAAGCATTCCTCATGAAACTAGTTGAGAGAATGCCAAGAGTTTGCAAAGCTGTCATCAAGTCAAAGAGTGGCTACTTTGAAATATCTCAAATATAAAATATATTTTGATTTGTTTAACACCTTTTTGGTTACTATATGATTCCATATGTGTTATTTCATAGTTTTGATGTCTTCACTATTATTTTACAATGTAGAAAATAGTGAAAATAAAGAAAAACCCTTGAATGAGTATGTGTGTCCAAACGTTTGACTGGTACTGTATATATATTCTGCGCAGCTATGAAAGGAAAGCCCATCTAAACAGGTGCAGTACATCCAAGAGAAAATACCAGTCTGCTGCCTGCTGTCTAAAATCTACTCACCAATACTGTCTACCTGACTAATATATTAAGACTCTTACAGTAAGACATTTACATTTTCTAAAACTGGACTAAGGTGTGAGATTAACATTCTTTAAATTGACAGAAAGACAAAATCCCTAAATGTAGACCTGTAGCAGTTCATGTCACTCTCACACACAAACAGCCATGGCTCAGTGACAAACAAACCAAGAGCCTCTAAAACATATTAAAACGTAAGCCAACACTCACCATTCACTTCTGTATACCAAACACTGTTCATTTATTTTATAAACCCTGTTTACTTCTCTCTCTTTTGGCGTGGCATGGCAGACGCGCCTTGCAATGACTTTTGCTGAAACATTAAAGAGGCGCATTTATTTCCTGACCACAGAAGAGTATTCTCTCCGAATGAGAGAGAGAGAGAAAAGGTGGAGAGCAAAGATAGAGAGATTGAGAGCCAGAGGGTTGGGGTGTGAACAGATGCCATGAATATTCATGTCTACTGCTAACCATGAACCTGAGCTATCGCAATGTACATTCATGTCATGTACGTAAATGTATGTACATGCATGTCACTGTCCATGGACAGACCCTGAAAATATCAGTGAAGATATACAGTAGTATGTTGTTGATCCATACCAAGGACACTATCTGATTTAAACACAGCATTTTGGTAACGATTCATGTGAAGGCTCATTTTAAGCCTCAAGTCTTCAGAATTGCGCTGTCATAAAAAGTAGGTTCATGTGGAAATGGTACAAATACTGGACACCTATTCCCTCCATTTTAAACTTTCACTCCATTTCTCTCTGTCACTCTCTCAATCTTTTCTTCAATAGTCTACTCACGTCACATAACCGACATCCGGGACAATGCTTGGCCACACTTCCTGTTTGGGTGCTCATTTCTCATTTCCTGTCAGGCTGCTGGGCTGGCGCTCCATCTACCAATACCAAAGAGTGGAAGAAAGTTAGAATGATCAATAGACACTATCTTTCTGCACCTCATAGTTCCTCATTGAATTTTTGCGATTGAGATTTTCAGATCATTGAGATTGTACACACGTATTGTACCAACTCTTTTACTCTTACATTGGAGTCTGGACAAAACATTTTACAGTAATCAACTTTCCTTAGGTATAAGATTTGAAGCTATTCAGGAGGTCATGGGTTCCACTTGAAATCTAATTAGAGGAACATTGTTCCCTTGCATGCACAATATAGGCCTATCTATTATTTGGTGTAATAACAACACTAATCTGTGTACTTAGATTTGAATGATGCTGGGGATTAAGTTTTCAGATTTTTAAAGTTGAGGAATAAACGTACATTGATAAAACAGAGATTTCAGTTGTGTCCTTTAAAATTACCAAAATAATTTAGCCAAATTAGGGAATGAAAGTATAAGGAACAGTGACAACAAGACAATGGCAAAGGTTTAGCGCAGCTGATGAACCATTACATGAACTTGTGGATGTCCCAGTAATTATGTGGATCTGTTGGTATCCCCTACCAGTGGACCGTTGTATTAGCATACACTTTGCATGAAACGCTAGTCTAGAGGTGTTGAAGCAGCCCACAGGCTATCAGAGTGAGATGCCAAACTGATTGTAACCACATTGACTCTTAAACAACACAACCAAAGTCGCTACATGACACGTACAAATATGCAGAAATCAAACCACAAACTTGAATGAAACCATATATACCAACAGACTAACATGGTTAAAATACAGTATATTATTCATGTGTGGAAAAACTCTAGATAATAAGCACTACTGTTGTCTGGAAACTAGACATAGCAGAACATGGCTAAGATCATTAAAAACTCAAATACACAGTTAGATCTACAAAGTTAATAATGTCCCTAAAAACTACCAAGGTTTCACAGAGTAACACTTGCCAATTTCATAGTAAACTTGGATATCGACTTACCCTTTCAAGCTTTCTCAAGGGGTATCATATGATCAGTTAGCTAGTAGGGCTTTAAGTCAGTCTGGGTGAAAAAAAACTCATTATTGCCATGTAGATAGACGGCTTACAGCACACGGCGTAATCCCTCCAGTGACTTGTCAATCTGGGTGCTGCAACTCAGACCCACAACAAACAAGTCTTACAGCCTCTCTCAGACAGCACTAGCCTGGGGTGTCACAGAGAGAGGACGCATGCAATTCACAAGTCCTGATCCACTCTTCTGTGACAGATACCTCTCATCTCCAGGCAACAGATCCCAGACTTCCGCCACTCTCTGCTCATCTGCAACACGGATATGCCTGGGAAAGACAGGGGAAGGGGAAGGAGGAGTGGAATGAGAGAGCTAAAAGAGGCAACAAAAAGGAAGAAAAGGCACATTGTGATTGGCAGTCAGAGAAAGCGCACAAAGACACCTGAGAGCATTGGGCCTCTGCCCACAGCCTAAAGGCACCCACACAGGTTAGGGGAGTGTCTGAACTTCATTCCTGAAACTCAGACTGACACAAGGGAGTGAACTGGTAGAGCCTCAGAACACAGCAGGCATTCTTTTAAGCAAATAATTATGTAAGCCATGAGTCCCATTGGACCCTATTCCCCGGGTCTACTTACAGAGGAAGAAGACGCTGTTACAAGACAACATTCCCTCTGTTTTTTCATAAGGATTGTTCCATGTAAACCTCAAAATAACAATAAAGGTAAACAAACACTTTACATGTGTTGACTTCCTAAATGATGTTGTTTTGTAGCACTACATACAGTAGGACACCACATGAAGAGCTAGTTGTTGTGACAAGTAGTATAACTTGGATCTATGCTTCTTGAACATTAGCTACTTGAACAGTAAACACGTGTCAAATCACCAAACAACCCCCTACAAGCTCCCCTCGACAGAATCCACTAAATGTATGTCATATTAATGAATATTAAACGTACATTTACCTGCCAGGAGGCTACTACGCTTGAATAGACGGCAAACACACATGCAATGCGTACTCCTAAACTGCGGAGGCGGTAAAAGGGCACTACGGAAAGAGAACAACAAAACGAAGGAATGGTACGTCACTTTCACGCGACGATTACTGATTTGCTTTGTTCCGTACACGGCAGCAACATCATACACACCCATCTTGTAAGATAGTTTAGAAGGTATTAAAATATGTTTCTCGTTTATTTGTATCCTATTTATTAGTAAACTATGGCCAAGTCAAAAGATTTAAAAGTATTCTTGGAGTCGTCTCTGAATGCGATTTTTAAAGCCACAGTGAGTGACATATTGGAGTCAGTGGACCAGACATTGTCTGAGTACAAGGGTAAATTACAAAGAATTGAAACTGAGAATGAAGATCTAAGACAAAGGTTGCACGATCAAGACAACAAGGATTCGGTAGTTAAGGGTACGTACATAATGCACAGTTGTTTAAAAAAATTATGTACACCTGGTTGCATAATTGCGAGGTAGGCCTAGCTGTCCAAACTTGAGGTACAAGCCGCCCTCAATATGGCCACCGAGCCAAGCTGACCCTCACTCTGTTGCATGTTTTCATGTCATTTTCCAGGCAACCATGGATAACAGTTTACATTTTTTTTACTTAAACTTGTGTTTTGTTTTGCACAGACCCTGGAAGTAACCAGTATGCTGTTCACCTCCCTGACTTGTCAAGGAAGACCTGTTCCAGCCATTCAGCTGTCGGCCAATCCCAGAAGCCAATCAAAACACAGGGTGATGAGCGAAGAAGCTCCAGGAGACAGCAGAAGGACAAAATGCTTCAGAGCAGAGGGTCTGTCTCTTTTACAGATACAGCAGCTCAGCAGGAACCAGAATGCCTCAAAAACATCCCAGACACTGCGGTTTCCACCCTAATTTTCAAAAACATAAAGACAGAACCTGATATGGAGGATGACTACGCCATAGACCTCTCAAAGCCCCCGTCTCCTCTCAACCTGGCTTCTAAGCAAATGAAGACAGAGAGTGCTGAGGTGAATTACATCATTCCTGAAGAGCATGATGAACACCTTCAGTCACCACTGGACACAGATGTGGACTCTAGAGACAGCGACAGTGACGTAAAAGTCACCATAGTGTCTGACAGTCACATGGCCATGGAGATGGGAGACGAGTGCGACCATTTTGTTGAGTCAGAGGAAGGCTGTGTCACAATGTAACTGGAGAGGCTGAACCAGAAGAAGACCCCCTTCTGACGTTACTACCCTGACATGGATCTACCCTGCTGGGATGAAGTGGGGAGGGACATTTTACCCACTTTGAACTCTGCAGAGCCCTCTAAAAACGCACAAGGCTTCTACCAACTGCACCCAGTGCGAGAAAGACATTTCGTCGAGTGAACTCCCTCAACATCCACCTGAGGCATCTATAGGTGCGACGAAGGCCCACTGCGCAACTACTGCGGCAAACGCTTTGGCCGAGCAGACCTGCTCAAGTCCCACAAACGCACTCACACGGGAGAGAGACCGTTCAGCTGCGACCTCTGTGGTAAGAACTACGGTCACCCGGGCCAGCTCAGGATACACAAGCGGTGTTCATACGGGAGAGAGACCGTACTGGCTGCCCACACTGTGGGAAACGCGTTCAGTGAACACCAAGGCAGCTTAAAGTCCATTTACGAACTCACACAGAAGAGAAGGCCATACAGTTGCACGTGTGCGCCAAACCTTCAGCAACGCAGTAACCTGAGGATACACCAAAGAATTCCACACTGGTGAGAAGCCTTACTGCTGTTGTACAGGTGCAAGAGGTTCAATGGTATGGGGTACCTGAAAACACATTACCAGGATCATACAAGGGAGAGCCTACCATTGGACCTGGTGTGAGAAAGACCTTTCAGCCAGCAGGCCACCTCACCATAACAACAAGCGAATGCACACAGGAGAGAAACCGTACACATGCTCAGAGTGCCGGTAAGAGGTTCAGTGTGGCAAGCAGCCTCAGCTGCACCTGAGGAAACTCATACAGGGGAGAAAACTCTTCAGCTGCTGCTTAACTGTGGGAAGAAGCTTCGGTAGGTCTGGCCATCTGAAGAGACACGAGCAGGTCCACACCAAGAGAGAAGCGTCTACCCTGTGACCACGGTGGGAAAGACCTACACCAGACCAGTCATCCCTCAAATAAGCACCAGTACGACGTCATGAGACTGTCAGACTGGAGCTGAGACTTGAGATGAGACTGAGGACTGAGACGAGACTGGAGGAGTTGAGACTCAGGAGAATGAGAGCAGTACCAGTGGGACTGATGTTCCCCATAACCTGGAAATAAGACTGAAGACTAAGACTTGTTATGTCATGTTATGTATGGTGTTACCAGTGCACTCTATAGGCTATTTTAATGTTTGATGTATCATGACATTGTTAGAAAACACTATGCTGAATTTCACAAGAGCTTCAAGCTTAAGATTCCCCAAGTAGTAGGGACAGGAAACTGCTTTGAGTGTTATGTAGCCTAAAGAGCCATTCTTGCCAGTAATGAAGTATGGTAAGGATGTCATTCGTGTAGGATTAATCTATGTAAACTCACAACGCGTGTAATTGTTATTTTCTAAACACTTGTACATAGCTTTTAAGGCATTATTCTCGATCAACAAAAATGTTGATTTCTTTAAAAGATGTCATGCATTTAGTTGTGCAAGGTGTAAATAAGATTGTTGCCAATGCTTTTACCTAGAATCAGACAAAACCATTTAATTAATCTATGAAACATGTCACTAATTTTCACACAGTTATATGGTTTTAGAAGCCATACTTTTAAGACATGATGTTATGGTAGAAAATTGGTATTATTTTCGGTAGAATGAGGCCAAACCTTCGAATAGAGTTTAATTATTCAAAGTGTAAATTAATAGGACAGATGTTATTGTGGTAAAGATTACATAAGAAAATTGACTTGTTACTGAGGACATCTATCCTTAATTATGGAATATATTCTGCTGTTAGTCCAAATTAAAATATTTGATCAAAACCAACACAGTTCTACAATGTTGTATTATTATACAATTTTATTTTTTACCTTTTATCATTCTGACACCACATTCAAATTCAGTTGTATACAGACCAAAGCATAATCCTCTAAAACGATAATACAGTATGTTAATATTTTTATTTACTAATTATCGTTACAGGCCACACTTTGACCCTTCACCAAACATCCAGGACCATCTAATACATTATAGACAAAGTGGCACGAGATGCTAGCAGAGGACAATACCACACTACAACAATAGAGTACTATACAGACATAACTGAGTTATGCATCCATGAGATACTCATCTCCAGATGTGCGCAAGCGGTACGGATGCATTCTCTTAACTTTCTTAGGAGAGCAGCCAAACATATAGTCTTTTCCTTGAACAGCTTCTCCTAAGCCGGCATTTCCATCCCCATATATGCAGTGATGAAGAAGTAAAAACAAAGATATACCCGAATAGCATACACATAGTAAAAAAAACCATTTTGCTGCCCAGTATAATATGCGTATTATTTATGTATTCCACCTATATCTAAATGCTGGATGTAATAGTAGTTGTCTAATTTTTGCTAAGATGGTCTACTCACATCTTGTGTCCCCTCCCCAAGCATAATATTGTACCTTTGCATTCCGTTTCCTCCTAGTGCGTTATGACGATTCATACCATTGCAAACCTACTTGCCTCTACCATGACAATCACCCAGAGACTCTCTACGCAGGTCTACCTAGCTCATCGCTCAGTGCTTTGACACATTCTATCCTAGAGTTGTCTGACATACTTTCACTACGGTCCTACACACACCTACCAAGCAACTGCACACACGACACACAGTGCACTACCCTGATTCCGCGATACACGATTATCATTTCTCTCATTATACAAGGTACAGGAACAGACACAACAGTGACGACTGCGATTCCACGACTGCTGCTAATGTCCATTGGTAAACGTCTCATAATAAGTCTGGGTTCTCAATGGTAGTGGATATATTCGTTATGACTCACTAGATATTGCCAACAGTCACGGTTTTTGCAGACCCTTCCCAGTAAGCTTAGACTTGGAACCCATAAAAGATTGGTGAACCCCACCGTGCAGCCACCACTGTGTGAACTCCCGAGGGAACTTACCTTCAAAAAACAATGATTCCCAATATGATTGAGGGAGCTATATTTCCTTAAAGGTCTCTTACTGTTTTTATGTGCACAGTGGTACATTTCTCGTCACGGACCTGGCTGTCTGGTAACTTGTCCCGGCATGCGAGTGGTACCCAACTAGAATTACGAATTGTCGTAGACATTTAGCCTTATCTAGAGCAGGCCAGAGTACCATAATGGAATTGAGCAATAATGCGCCAAGGTTATCTATGCGGCACCTGCCTGAAGACTGTCTCTCTAACATTGTCTCCACTCTCAATAGTTGGCTACAACTCGCACAAAAGTACATATAGAGCCAATCGTTGTCCGAGGAGTGAAGTGCGCAAGCGTGGACAATCCACATAGACACAGGCGGCAAAGGCACGGGCCGGTGGCTGGCCGGGTATCAAGTGTAGAGCTTGTTCAATAGTTGGAAATTCCCTGTGGGATTGTGATTTGGAGCGAATGTCGTTCCAGAAGGAGCAAAAGAGACCACATGTGCATCAGCCAGCCCTCACTGTCATGGCAGGAGCAGGACAGGAGGCCATGTAGATTACCGATCTTCCTTGAAAGAAGCCGATTTTATTCCGCACTTTCTGTGGCTTGCAATACCAAAAAACCGAGCACCTCTTGCTGTCCCGGATCACCGTCCGGAGACACCTTTTCATTATGGCCACACCTGGCCTCCCTATTTCTCCAGCGTGATGATTAGTTGATGATGTGGTGAAAGTGTGACTCTTGAGGTTAGAACCAGTATCCCTGTCTGATTATCGTTTAACAATGTCCGTTGCTTCGTATGTGAAGCGTACCTTGCTGCTGTGTGTTTTTGGCTTTCGCTGCCATTGTGGATTGCCGCAGCTATGTTGTGCTCGGGGTCTCTTATTTGTTTGGTTTCTACCCATCGTGTTTGTATAGTGTTGTTTTGGTCTTTGGTCTTGTCCCCTGTGCCTTTTTGCCACGGCATGCCGTAATTTGGGTTAAAAAAATATATATATATTCACGCATTCTTGCGTTGTGTGTGTCCCCGCAATTCATTCATACCAACGTGACACTCTCTCAAAACTGGAAGAGGCTATTCCCATCACAAACCAATATGATTGCTAATAGAATACAGAATATTGACCGTACTAACTCAACGTCACAGATCATCGTCTCAATACATTACAAAGGGACAAATGCTTATTCCGTTAGTGTTGCTATTTATGATGTGGTTTTGTGCATTTTTGGGCTTTCCAGCATGATCAATTAAGAAACCAAAAAACAAATCATTGCTGAATAGGCTTTATTCTGGGTGCACCATCACATCTAACAACCGACAGATGGGGAAAAAAAGATATTCCTTTTTTGAATTTGCTTCACGCTGGGCTATCTACGGAGAGGAGGCTGTCTTAGAACTTTCTCTTAACACCATGTTAAATTTAGCGTAATGAGACAGGTGGAGGGTGTAAAAGAGTTGGTGCTTTGGCCATGAGTTTAAATGCACTTGGCGTGGGATGAGGGCATGAAGAATAACAAACCCACTGGGAGGGACGAGAGGGATGGCCCAGGGGCCCTTTATATTTCACTAATGATGGCCTGTTACATTTGAGTGGTAGGGAACATTAAGCATCGTCGAGCGAATCTAAAGGGAATCATGACATGCACAAATATAATGTGGAATACTAGGAAGTGTGCGTCGAGTTCCTGCATTTCTCACTTCATGGTCGAGGTTTTTAGCTCGGCTTCATTTTCTGTGTTTATTACCCCTTAGTAGAATGACTCACGAGAGGTTAGCAGGTCCATTCTTACCTCTTCTTGGAGAACAGAGGTAGGTTTCCTGCCAGCTCCGCCCAGTAGCCAGTATGGTTAGAGGCAGGCCTGACGAGCCCTAGGCCAGCTATCTCAAGGGTGAGGAGGGATTGCGAGAAAGGTCTAATGACGGAACATCTCATATGTGTGATGTCGCTGTTCATTTATTGTGCACAACCCACGTATTTGAGCGTCCTTGGCCAGGTGGTGGAGCACTCTTTGATGCGCCTCTCTGCTGGGTCTGCGATTGCCAAGGTGTATTTAAGTGGTTTTAGTGTGGCTGGAGCCGAGCATTTGCTGAGCCTGCCTGCTTCCGTACTCCTTTNTTCAAGCCATCATCTCTGATTTTTAAAATGTTTTACAGGGAAGACACAATATGTAAATCTATTAGCTAACCACGTTAGCAAAAGACAACAATTTTCTTACTCCACCATTTTCTTACTGCATCAGTAGCTATCACAAATTCGACCAAATAAAGATATAAATAGCCACTAACCAAGAAACAAACCTCATCAGATGACAGTCTGATAACATATTTATTGTATAGCATAGGTTTTGTTAGAAAAATTTGCATATTTCAGGTAGAAATCATAGTTTACAATTGCAGCCCCCATCACAACTATCACTAAAATGACTAGAATAACTACAGAGACCATCGTGTATTAGCTAATTACTCATCATGAAACATTTCTTAAAAATACACAGTGTACAGCAGATGAAAGACACAGATCATGTGAATATAGCCAATATGTCAGATTTTCTAAGTGTTTTACAGCAAAAACACAATATAGCGTTATCTTAGCTTACTACAATAGTCAGTCACAGGCAGCATTGATTCAAGGCAAAAATAGCAATAACGTTATAAACCACCAAACGCTATTAATTTTTTCACTAACCTTCTCAGAATTCTTCAGATGACAGTCCTGTAACATCATATTACACAATCCATATAGGTTTTGTTCGAAAATGTGCATATTTAGCAGCACACACCGTGGTTATACAATGTGATCAGTAGCAACAGGGCATGCATTCTGGCTGGCGCCATCTTGGAAAGGCACCTACTCTTATCGAAAGCTATTCATAAACTTGACTAAAAAAATACAGGTTGGACAGCAATTGAAAGACAAATGAGTTCTTAATGCAATCGCTGAGTTAGATTTTTAAAATTAACCTTACTGCGCAATACTGGGTACAATACAGGGTGCGATAGCGCAACGCTACACGGAAAATAATGGCGTCTAATATATTTTACTTTTTTGACAGAACAACGTTTTATCAGCATAAATAGTACTTACTATTAGCTGAACTCCCATCAGAATCTTGGGGAAGGTGTCTGTTGGCCAAAAGAATCGTTGCTGGGTTGGAGAATGTTTCCRTTGACGTTGCAATTAGCAGTACAGAATGGCATTCGAGAGAGAGACACCCAKGTTTCTACAGCGCCATGGAAATAAATACCTGAAAATCGCAATATACTGACCTAAACTGGTATAATTCGGTTCAAAATAACAAGATTATGATGTCTTTAAAGCCTATAGCGAATAAAAACAGAGCCGGATACATCTAGGAGCTAAAACCAGACGTTCTAAAAAGACATGCCAAGAACCTTTCTGCGTCAGCGCGAGGTCCCAAAAGGCCGGACACCTCGGTTCCAATCAATTTATAAACTTTGGGAACTACGTAGAGACGTCATTTCAACTCTCCCTATTCGCTAACAGCCAGGGGAAGGCGTATGCAGTGCATCTCAACCAATAGAAGACAGGCAAAGTTAAAGACAGGTCTCAAAGCAGATGATAAAATTTGCCATTCTCACACAGACATAGGAAAAGTGCTCTAAGTCGAGTTCTGTTTCACTTACAGACATAATTCCAACGGTTTTAGAAACTAGAGAGTGTTTTCTATCCAATAGTAAGAATAATATGCATATTGTACGAGCAAGAATTGAGTGCGAGGCCGTTTACATTGGATACACATTTGTGCTATGTCGAAATAGCACCCCCCTAGTGGCAAGAAGTTAAGAGGGTAGGGAGAATATGTGGTTGGCCTACAAAACACTTAATAGAAAGGACTGTGTCGTATGTGGACATGCCAGACCTATTCTGGCTGCTCACCCATTTGCCCTAAGTAATGGGGAAGGTTGGATGTGCATATTGGAAAGTTT
>NC_036842.1:20766696-20772961 GCF_002910315.2 Salvelinus sp. IW2-2015
GAGGCTGATACGAAATCAAGTTTTCGCAGGAGAGTGGGCCTGACAGAGGAGGACCCTTGGTTTGCTGTAGTTGATGTTGTCGAATGAATAAAAAGTGATGTTTGTCCTCCCTGTTGTGAAGGTTTGAAGTTCCCGGGTGGCGACGAGCCCACCTGGTACAGGTTGTATAGAAGGATGGACCTGAGGGTTTAACATTTTCTCGTTTTTTGGTTACTAATGTGTGATTGGCCACTCCAGGTGTAGCACTTGGAGTGGTCTCCTTTTTGTCCTTGCTCATTTCCCTCGCTTCACTGCATACTTGAGGGGGCTTCTTGTTTTCGTTATATCCTTTTTCTTGTCTCTGCTATAGTTTTCACGTCTTAAAAGACGTGAAGAGGGGGACTCAAAAATGTGGTTTCTACCAAATTGTTTGGTTGCTTTTATTGTTCACGTCTAATAGACGTGAAGAGGGGGATTTGTTATATATACATATATTCATATACGAGGCTTAGGGCCCTCCGGCTGCTTTAGAGCCTGGTTGTGACCATAGGATTAAAAGCTTGCACAACACACCCCATGACTCAAAACACAAGACTGTTGTTGTACAATGGTTCCTCATTGACACAATGGTACCCCATTGTCACAAGGATGCTAACCGCACAAAACAGTTATAGAGCGCCAAATCTAAACCGCCTGACTTGAGTAATTGCTCACATCCCTCTAATCAGGAAACCCCCTAGCCCCAGACAGTAACTGCCAGTTACTGTCTCCCTTATCTCATGACTCCTGGACACACAAACATTTCATCGCACGAACACACACACCTCACTCCCTTCTCTACTGGTCGGGTGCCAAGAGCAGAGGACTCTGCTGTGCACCAATGGGGCTACTGCTATGGCCAGAGCAGACCCGCCTCCAACTCTTCAGGACCAATCAGAAAACCAACACGACGAGACTCTACCTACATTGTTACATGTATAAAATCTGTTGTAATCTCTGTTTAGGCTATCCTTTTTCAGCTGACTCCTTAAGAGCCATATGATTAGGTCCGTGTCACGCTAAACTGCAGGACAAGATATCTTTGACTTTAATAAACTGCCTTTTGCTATACTTGATTCCACTCTGTCCAGCGTCTTGATTTGGTCTCTCTCTCTGGTAGTTATTCATCAACACAATCAACACTGACTTGCCTCGTTAAATAAAGGTTACTTAATAAAGGTTAAGGATAAAGGTTACTTAAAGTAAACTAAATTTAAAAAACTAAAAGTATGTGGACACCCCTTTAAATGGTGGATTTGGCTATTTCAGCCACACCTGTTGCTGACAGGTGTATAAAATCGAGCACACAGCCATGCAGTCTCCATAAGAAACATTACCAGTAAGATGGCCTTGCTGAAAATCTCAGTGACTTTAAACGTGGCACAGTCATAGGATACCACCTTTCCACAAAGTCAGTTCATCACATTTCTGCCCTGCTAGGGATTCCCCAGTCAACTGTAAATGCTGTTATTGTGAAGTTGAAACATCTAGGAGAAACAACGGCTCAGGCGTAGAGTGGTAGGCCACACAAGCTCACAGAATGGGGCTGCTGAGGGCTGAAGCGCGTCTGTCCTCGGTTGAACATTGAATTCCAAACTCCGTAGTGAGCCTCAGACCAGGCATATCAAGCTGAAGGACGAGCACAGTCACAATGCATTTCAAATTCTCCTTTTGAGCATCTGTAAATACTAAAAAATACCTATTCTGCATTTGAAATAATACCACTTCCGTAGAAGATCAAACGTGTCCCGTGCAAAATATCACGTGTACAGTAATTAAAAAATCTAATCAAATTGAATTTTATTTGTCACATGCGCCAAAAAACACAGGTGTAAACCCTACAGGGAAAGCCTTACTTACATTGCCCATAACCAGCAATGCTTTAAAGAAGTAAAAAAAAGTTGAGAAAAAACAGATAAGTACAAAAATAGAAATAAAAAAGTAACATTTATTCAACAGCAGCAGTAAAATAACAATAGCGAGGCTAATACAGGGGGTACCGTACAGAGTCAATGGTTCGGCACCGGTTAGTCGAGGTAATTGGAGGAATATGTACATGTAGGTAGAGTTAAAGTGGCTATGCATAGATAATAATAGAGAGTAGCAGCAGAGTAAAAAAGGGTTATGGTAACCCTTTGATACCTGTTCAGGAGTCTTATGGCTTTGGGGTAGAAGCTGTTAAGAAGTCTTCTGGACCACAGCTCAGAGATTTAACGATGCTCCTACGACCACTAGAACAGCTGAGTAATCTAAACACCTGCCTCAGACCACTAGAAACAGCTGAGTAATCTAACACCTGCCTCAGACCACTAGACAGCGATAATCAACACCAGTTCCCAAACCTGAAGTAAATCAACACCTGCTCAGACCATATAGAAAACAGCTGAGTAATCTTAACACCTGTCTCCGACCACTAGAACAGGCTGACATCTAACACCTCCTCAGACCACTAGACAGCTGAGTAATCTACCACCTGCCTCAGACCACTTAGAACAATCTGAGTAAGATCTAACACCTGCCTCAGACCACTAGAACAGCTGAGTAATCTAAACCTGCCTAGACCACTAGAACAGCTGAGTAATCTAACACCTGCTCAGGACCACTAGAACAGCTGAGTAATCTTACCACCTGCCTCAGACCACTAGAACAGCTGAGTAATCTAACACCTGCCCTCAGACCACTAGAACAAGCTGAGTAATCTAACACCTGCCTCAGACCACTAGAACAGCTGAGTAATCTAACACCTGCCTCAGACCACTAGAACAGCTGAGTAATCTAACACCTGCCTCAGACCACTAGAACAGCTGATAATCTAACACCTCTTCAGACCACTATAGAACAGACTGAGTAATCTACCACCTGCCTCAGACCAGCTAGAACAGATCTAGTAATTCTACACCTGCCTAAGCACATAGAACAGCTGAGTAATCTACCACCTGCCTCAACCACTAGAACAAGCTGAGTAATCTAAACACCTCCTCAGACCACTAAACAGCTGAGTAATCATAACACTCGCCTCAGACCACTAGAACAGCCTGAGTAATCTAACACCTGCCTCAGACACTAGAACAGCTGAGTAAACTAACACCTGCTCAGACCACTAGAAACAGCTGATAATCTAACACCTGCCTCAGACCACTAGAACAGCTGAGTAATCTCACACCTGCCTCAGACACTAGAACAGACTGAGTAATCTAACACCTGCCTCAGACCACTAGAACAGCTGAGTAATCTAACACCTGTCTCAGAACACAAGAACAGCTGGTAATCATACACCTGCCTCAGACCACTTAGAACAGCTGAGTAAATACTAACACCTGCCTCAGACCACTAGAACCAGCTTGAGAATCTAACACCTTGCTCAGACCACTAGAACAGCTGAGTAATCTAAACACCTGCTCTCAGACCACTAGAAACAGCTGAGTAATCTAACACCTGCTTCAGACCACTAGAACAGACTGAGTAATCTATACAACCTGTTCCGACCACTAGAAACAGCTATACATCTAACATACCTGCCTCAGTCACACTAGAACAGCTGAGTAATCTACCACCTGCCTCAGACCACTAGAACAGTGATCTAAAGCTATCGAATCGCTAATACACACCTGCCTCAGCACCACTAGAAGCTGAGTAATCACACCTGCCTCAGATCCACTAGAACAGCCTGAGTAATCTAACACCTGTCAAGACCACTAGTACAGCTGAGTAATCTACCACCGCCTGCAGACACTATAGACATAGACAGCTGAGTAATCTACCACCTTGCCTCAGACCACTAGAACAGCTAGTAATCTAACACCTGCCTCAGACCACTAGAACAGCTGAGTAATCTACACACCTGCCTCAGACCACTAGAAACAGTCTGAGTAATGTAACACCTGCTCCTCAGACCACTAGGAACAGCTGAGTAATCTTAAACACCTGCTCTCAGACCACTTAGAAACAGTGCTGAGTAATCTACCACCTGCCTCAGACCCACTAGAACAGCTGATA
Organism: Salvelinus sp. IW2-2015; assembly: GCF_002910315.2. Classification (NCBI taxonomy): domain Eukaryota; kingdom Metazoa; phylum Chordata; class Actinopteri; order Salmoniformes; family Salmonidae; genus Salvelinus; species Salvelinus sp. IW2-2015. Next base: position 20,770,711 of record NC_036842.1, read on the forward strand.
ATCTAACACCTGCCTCAGACCACTAGAACGAGCTGAGTAATCTCACCTGCCAGACCACTAGAACAGCTGAGTATCTAACACCTACCTCAGACCACTAGAGAACAGCTGAGTAACTAAACACTGCCTCAGACGCACTAGAAACATGAGTAATCTAACACCCGCTCAGACCACTAGAACAGCTGAGTATCTAACACCTGCCTCAGACCACTAGAACAGCTGGAGTAATCTAACACCTGCCTCAGACCACTAGAACAAGCTGAGTAATCTACACCTGCCTCAGACCACTAGAACAGCTGAGTAATCTAACACCTGCCTCAGACCATAGAACAGACAGAGTAACTCTAACACCTGCTCAGACCACTAGAACAGCTGAGTAATCTACCACCTGGCTCCAGAACCACTAGAACAGCTGAGTAATCTACCAACTCGTCCTCAGAACCACTAGAACAGTGGTTTACGTGAGTAACTTCTTAACACCTGTCTCAGACCACTAGAACAGCTGAGTAATTTACCACCTCCCTCAGACCAATTAGAACATCTGAGTAAATCTACACCTGCCTCAGACCACTAGAACAGAGGCATGAGTAAATCTAACCACAGCTGCCTCAAGACCACTAGAACAGCTGAGTAATCTACACCTGCCTCAGACCACTAGAACAGCTGAGTAATCTAACACCTGCCTCAAACCACTAGAACAGCTGATTAATCTTAACACCACTGCCTCAGAACCACTAGAACAAGCTGAGTAATCTAGACACACCGGCCTCAGACCAGCGTATTAACACCATTGCCAGACTACGTGATAATCCTAACACCTGTCTCAGCCACCTAATGACCTAGAACGGGCGTTGAGTAATCTGATCACCTGCCTCAGACCACTAGCAACACTGAGTAATCTACAACCTGACCTCAGACCACTAGAACAAGCTCGTAGTAAATTCTAGCACTACCTGCCCTCAGACCACAACGTAGCCGAACACGCACAGACACTACGCTGAGTAACTCTAAACACTCCTCAGACCACTTAAGAACAGGAGCGAGAATTCTACACACCTGTGCTTCTCAGAACCACTTAGGAAACAGTTCTGATTAATCTAACCAGCCGCTCTCAGACCTACTAGAACAGCGAGTAATCTAACAACCTGCCTCGACCACTAGAACAGCTGCAATAATCTAACAGCGCCTCAGCAACTCATAGAACCGCGAGGCTGCATATCTACACCTTGCCTCAGCACCACCTGAGAACAGCCCTGCAGTCAAATCTAACACCTGCCTATCAGCACCACTAGAACAGCGAGTAAATACTAAACCACATGCCTCAGACCACTAGAACAAGCTGAGATAAATCTCCCCTTCTGTACCATAAACAGCTGAGTATTACACCGCCCTCAAACCACTAGAACGTGCAGTAGCTACACTCTGTAAACACCTAGGACTGCTCATAATCCTCCAACATAGAACAGCTGAAAGTAAATCTTACACCTGCCATCCAAACACTAGAAACAGCTGAAGATAATCTAACACCTGTCTCAGACCACTAGAAAGAACTCCGCGCGAGCTAATCTAACACCCTGCCTCTCAGACCCACTAGAACAGCTGAGTAATCTAACACCTGATCCTCACCAACTAAACAGCTAGTAATCCTATACCACCTGCCCAGACCACTAGAAAACAGACTGAGTAATTCTACCACACCGCACTCAGACCACCTTAGAACCAGATCTCGAGTCGAATTCTAAACCCTGCCTCAGGAAACCAGCTAGACACACGCTATGGAGTAACTTAAACACTGCCTCAAGCCACCTCAGATACAGGCGAAGTAATCTAACACCTGCTCAACCACGTTAGAACGAAGACTGAGTAATCTAATCCTGCCTCAGAAACCAACATATATAGAACAGAGTATGTAGTAAATCTCCACCCAATTGATTCTCACCACATATAGAACGCAGCCTCGATAAATCTAACAACCTGCCCCACTCCAGACACTTAGAAACAGCTGAGTAATCAACCACCCTGTACCCATACAGAACCTGCCGACAAAAACCATAGGGCTGAGGTAACCTCTCACACCTCCCCTGCCAGACCTCACCGGCAGGCTTACCAACAACGCACACTGAGCCTATACACAATCTCTCATACGCATACACTGAGGTTCAGCAACCCTCTACTCCTAAATAGTGACTAGATATCAATCTGAGATAATGATGCATCTCCACCCATCCCTTCCTTCACGACCATCTCTCTTGTG
>NC_036842.1:20773061-20914709 GCF_002910315.2 Salvelinus sp. IW2-2015
GGTATAAGACTAGTGACAGGTATAAGCCTAGTGACAGGTATAAGACTAGTGACAGGTATAATAAGCCTAGTGACAGGTATAAGACTAGTGACAGGGCAAGTTTTTAGTGGTTGCAGCCCTGTTCCACCCCTTTATATTCATTTAGTAATTTATGCAGATAGTGTATACAGTGCATTTGGAAAGTATTCAGACGCTTCACTTTTTCCACACTTGTTATTTTTTTATTTAATTTACCAGATAAGTTGACTGGGAACACATTCTCATTTACAGCAACAACTTGGGGAATAGTTACAGGGGAAAGGATGAATGAGCCAATTGTAAGCTGGGTATGATTAGGTTACCGTGATGGTATGAGGGCCAGATTGGGAATTTAGCCAGGACTCCAGGGTTAACACTCCTACTCTTACAATAAGTGCCATGGGAACTTTAGTGACCACAGAGAGTCAGGACACCCATTTAATATCCCATCTGAAAGACAGCACCCTACACAGAGCATTGGGGTATTGTTTTTAGACCAGAGGAAAGGGTGGCTCCTATTGGAGTTCCAACACCACTTCCAGCAGGATTTGGTCTCCCATCCAGGGACCGACCAGGACCAACCCTGCTTAGCTTCAGAAGCAAGCCAGCAGTGGGATGCAGGGTGGTATTCTGCTGGCACAATGTTATTTTCAAGCCTTATTTTAAAATGGATTAAATAAATGTTTTCCCTCATCAATCTATGACGAAGCAAAAACAGGTTTTTATGCATGTCAGAGCAAAAACCAAGCCATGAGGTCGAAGGAATTGTCCGTAGAGCTCCGAGATAGGATTGTGTCGAGGCACATTTCTGGGGAAGCGTACCAAAAAATGTTGGCAGCATTGAAGGTCCCCAAGAACACAGTGGCCTCCATCATTCTGAAATGGAAGAAGTTTGGAACCACCAAGACTCTTCCTAGAGCTGCCCGCCTGGCCAAACTGAGCAATTGGGGTAGAAGGGCCTTGGTCAGGGAGGTGGCCAAAAACCCGATGGTCACTCTGACAGAGCTCCAGAGTCCCTCTGTGAAGATAGGATAACCTCCTAAAAGGACAACCATCTCTGCAGCACTCCACCAATCAGGCCTTTATGGTAGAGTGGCCAGACGGAAGCCACTCCTTAGAAAAAGGCACATGACAGCTCGCTTGGAGTTTCTCTGGTCTGATGAAACTAAGATTGAACTCTTTGGCCTGAATGCCAAACGTCACGTCTGGAGGAAACCAGGCACCGCTCATCACCTGGCAGCATCATGCTGTGGCGATGTTTTTCAGTGGCAGGGACTGGGAGCCTAGTCAGGATCGAGGGAAAGTTGAACGGAGCAAAGTACAGAGAGATCCTTGATGAAAACCTGCTCCAGAATGCTCAGGACCTCAGACTGGGGAGAAGGTTCACCTTCCAACAGGACAACAACCCTAAGCACACAGCCAAGACAACACAGGAGTGGCTTCGGGGACAAGTTTCTGAATTTCCTTGAGTGGCCCAGCCAGAGCCTGGACTGGAACCTGATCGAACATCTCTGGAGAGACCTGAAAATAGCGGTGCAGCGAGACGCTCCCCATCCCACCTGACAGAGCTCTTCGAGGATCTGCAGAGAAGAATGGGAGAAACTCCCCAAATACAAGTGTGCCAAGCTTGTAGCGTCATAACCAAGAAGACTCAAGACTGTAATCGCTGCCAAAGCTACTTCAACAAAGCACTGAGTATAGGGTCTGAATACTTATGTAAATGTGATATTTCAGTTTTTCATTTTGAATACATTTGCAAAAATGTCTAAAAACCTGTTTTTGCTTTGTCATTATGGGGTATAGTGTGTAGATTGATGAGGAAAATCTATTTTTAAATAAGGATGTAACGTAACAAAATGTAAAAAAAGTCAGGTGGTCTGAATACTTTCCGAATGTACTGTATATGCAAATGAGGCACATATAATTTTCTTTATTTTATCACAATGCATTAAAAAAAAACTGATATAAGAACATTTTTCTATATGTGAGTGCATAAAAAAAGTTAAATTCTACTATAAATTGAATACCTGAATTCCCACCAAAATGCCTGAACGTCATTCATTCTTTGTCAGTGTCAGTACAATGTTATATAAGCTATGATTTTTTATTCTATAAGTTTGGAGCATCCTCATCTATTGTCCAACTCATGCATTTAATAGAATCAATTTTTTAAAAACCGTTTAACAATTTCGATGACCGTTGCTAACATAAGAGTTAGCCTGTGATTTTTTTGTGGACAATGACTAGGGCCTGCACTCACCATGTTCCTCAAATAGCTGTTGTGCTGAAGCCTCCACATCTGGGCTCGGTGTATCACATGCCTGGAATTGCAACAGCAACTGTCAACAATAAACATCGAGTCGGGGAGAACTTGTGATTAAGTAAGACGTGGGATGATCAGCACTCAGACAGAAGGGACCTTGGTATCAGATGACTGATATGTATAACGGTATATATTCCATCCACCTCTTCTACGCCTATGACTGAAACTTAAATACTGGTATCTATGAACACAGAAGTATTGGTATTTATCACCCTAAATATGATCTTCCTCTTGCACTCTCGCAGACAGACAAACACACACACGCACACACATTGTACCCAATGCTATCATCTCAAACAGACACATAACCACAGTCCCTCCCTGTTGGGCTGACGTACCGGATGGGAGTTTTCACTGTCCAGAGGCAACTGCTGTTCCGGTCTATTGTGCTTCTCTGTCTTCTCCTGGACAGACAGCTCTATGTTTATCACTGTCACACAGGATTGATGCTGCTGCTGCTGGTGGTGGTGGAGGAGGGACAGCGGGTTCACAGTCCAGTCCAGACTGGCTGCTCCACTGGAATCCAGCTCATCGGCCAAGCTGTTGTCAGTCATGGGGAAGGGTGTGTCAGGGGAAAGGTCAGGCATGTCCCACTGCACTGTGGCAAAGGACAGAAGGACACTGGGACAGGTCATGGGGTACACAGGTAAAGTCATGGAGTCCCAGTGCTCCTCTGGCTCCTCAGAGATCCTTCCAGTTTCAGGAGAGTTGTCCTCTTTCTCCCTGTCTGCCTCGTTCACCTGCTTCTCCATCTCTCCCCACCGAATAGCCTCCTCCAGGGGCCTGCTCGGGGGTAGGAGCTCCATGGAGGTCCATGTCTGGCTGTCTGGCTCCTTGAGGTCTGGGAGAGGAGAGCACACCATAGCCTCCTCCATAACCTCTCTCTTCACTCAGTCCTAAGCAGAGAGATACGGTTCAGCTTAGTTCAGTCTCATTACTCTGTGCAGGGCAGGTTATCCATCTCGGAATTAGGTCACAATGATGCTGTCATGGTAGACTCCTGTGGTTGGTTACAGCTTCCGGTGCTGCCCTAGTAAGCAAGAACATTCATGTACAATAAAATGACTACACAACACACATTCATCCAAACCCCAGAGTAACTACTGACTCCTTGCTCATAAATTCCCAAAGTAGTGTTTGTAGAGTAGGGTGACCAGACGTCCCCAATTTCCAGGGAAAGTCCCTGATTTTGGTGGCCTGTCCCTGTCTAGACCGGCCCCAGAAATGTCCCAGATTAGCCTTCAGAAAGAAAAAAGCAACTCTAGAAGTTGAGGCTGATATTTCAATTATCAAACCCTGTATACAATAAAATGTGCATGTGAAAATGTCTGTCCCTGTAACAAAATCTTTGAGAACCTTATGAGAACATTTGATCAGTGATACATTGTGACCACCACAAGAACAACCATGGCCATGGCCAGAAAGTGTTGCCTCAAACAGCATAGGCTACCAAACTTGGGTGATTATGAAATTACTAGATAAGCTAATACTAAGAAAACTGTTGAGAGGTAAGGGCTATTTGACCAAAAAGGAGAGTGATGGAGTGCTGCATCAGATGACCTGGCCTCCACAATCACCCGACCTCAACCAAATTGAGATGGTTTGGGATGAGTTGGACCACAGAGTGAAAGAAAAGCAGCCAACAAGTGCTCAGCATATGTGGGAACTCCTTAAAGACTGTTGGAAAAGCATTCCTCATGAAACTAGTTGAGAGAATGCCAAGAGTTTGCAAAGCTGTCATCAAGTCAAAGAGTGGCTACTTTGAAATATCTCAAATATAAAATATATTTTGATTTGTTTAACACCTTTTTGGTTACTATATGATTCCATATGTGTTATTTCATAGTTTTGATGTCTTCACTATTATTTTACAATGTAGAAAATAGTGAAAATAAAGAAAAACCCTTGAATGAGTATGTGTGTCCAAACGTTTGACTGGTACTGTATATATATTCTGCGCAGCTATGAAAGGAAAGCCCATCTAAACAGGTGCAGTACATCCAAGAGAAAATACCAGTCTGCTGCCTGCTGTCTAAAATCTACTCACCAATACTGTCTACCTGACTAATATATTAAGACTCTTACAGTAAGACATTTACATTTTCTAAAACTGGACTAAGGTGTGAGATTAACATTCTTTAAATTGACAGAAAGACAAAATCCCTAAATGTAGACCTGTAGCAGTTCATGTCACTCTCACACACAAACAGCCATGGCTCAGTGACAAACAAACCAAGAGCCTCTAAAACATATTAAAACGTAAGCCAACACTCACCATTCACTTCTGTATACCAAACACTGTTCATTTATTTTATAAACCCTGTTTACTTCTCTCTCTTTTGGCGTGGCATGGCAGACGCGCCTTGCAATGACTTTTGCTGAAACATTAAAGAGGCGCATTTATTTCCTGACCACAGAAGAGTATTCTCTCCGAATGAGAGAGAGAGAGAAAAGGTGGAGAGCAAAGATAGAGAGATTGAGAGCCAGAGGGTTGGGGTGTGAACAGATGCCATGAATATTCATGTCTACTGCTAACCATGAACCTGAGCTATCGCAATGTACATTCATGTCATGTACGTAAATGTATGTACATGCATGTCACTGTCCATGGACAGACCCTGAAAATATCAGTGAAGATATACAGTAGTATGTTGTTGATCCATACCAAGGACACTATCTGATTTAAACACAGCATTTTGGTAACGATTCATGTGAAGGCTCATTTTAAGCCTCAAGTCTTCAGAATTGCGCTGTCATAAAAAGTAGGTTCATGTGGAAATGGTACAAATACTGGACACCTATTCCCTCCATTTTAAACTTTCACTCCATTTCTCTCTGTCACTCTCTCAATCTTTTCTTCAATAGTCTACTCACGTCACATAACCGACATCCGGGACAATGCTTGGCCACACTTCCTGTTTGGGTGCTCATTTCTCATTTCCTGTCAGGCTGCTGGGCTGGCGCTCCATCTACCAATACCAAAGAGTGGAAGAAAGTTAGAATGATCAATAGACACTATCTTTCTGCACCTCATAGTTCCTCATTGAATTTTTGCGATTGAGATTTTCAGATCATTGAGATTGTACACACGTATTGTACCAACTCTTTTACTCTTACATTGGAGTCTGGACAAAACATTTTACAGTAATCAACTTTCCTTAGGTATAAGATTTGAAGCTATTCAGGAGGTCATGGGTTCCACTTGAAATCTAATTAGAGGAACATTGTTCCCTTGCATGCACAATATAGGCCTATCTATTATTTGGTGTAATAACAACACTAATCTGTGTACTTAGATTTGAATGATGCTGGGGATTAAGTTTTCAGATTTTTAAAGTTGAGGAATAAACGTACATTGATAAAACAGAGATTTCAGTTGTGTCCTTTAAAATTACCAAAATAATTTAGCCAAATTAGGGAATGAAAGTATAAGGAACAGTGACAACAAGACAATGGCAAAGGTTTAGCGCAGCTGATGAACCATTACATGAACTTGTGGATGTCCCAGTAATTATGTGGATCTGTTGGTATCCCCTACCAGTGGACCGTTGTATTAGCATACACTTTGCATGAAACGCTAGTCTAGAGGTGTTGAAGCAGCCCACAGGCTATCAGAGTGAGATGCCAAACTGATTGTAACCACATTGACTCTTAAACAACACAACCAAAGTCGCTACATGACACGTACAAATATGCAGAAATCAAACCACAAACTTGAATGAAACCATATATACCAACAGACTAACATGGTTAAAATACAGTATATTATTCATGTGTGGAAAAACTCTAGATAATAAGCACTACTGTTGTCTGGAAACTAGACATAGCAGAACATGGCTAAGATCATTAAAAACTCAAATACACAGTTAGATCTACAAAGTTAATAATGTCCCTAAAAACTACCAAGGTTTCACAGAGTAACACTTGCCAATTTCATAGTAAACTTGGATATCGACTTACCCTTTCAAGCTTTCTCAAGGGGTATCATATGATCAGTTAGCTAGTAGGGCTTTAAGTCAGTCTGGGTGAAAAAAAACTCATTATTGCCATGTAGATAGACGGCTTACAGCACACGGCGTAATCCCTCCAGTGACTTGTCAATCTGGGTGCTGCAACTCAGACCCACAACAAACAAGTCTTACAGCCTCTCTCAGACAGCACTAGCCTGGGGTGTCACAGAGAGAGGACGCATGCAATTCACAAGTCCTGATCCACTCTTCTGTGACAGATACCTCTCATCTCCAGGCAACAGATCCCAGACTTCCGCCACTCTCTGCTCATCTGCAACACGGATATGCCTGGGAAAGACAGGGGAAGGGGAAGGAGGAGTGGAATGAGAGAGCTAAAAGAGGCAACAAAAAGGAAGAAAAGGCACATTGTGATTGGCAGTCAGAGAAAGCGCACAAAGACACCTGAGAGCATTGGGCCTCTGCCCACAGCCTAAAGGCACCCACACAGGTTAGGGGAGTGTCTGAACTTCATTCCTGAAACTCAGACTGACACAAGGGAGTGAACTGGTAGAGCCTCAGAACACAGCAGGCATTCTTTTAAGCAAATAATTATGTAAGCCATGAGTCCCATTGGACCCTATTCCCCGGGTCTACTTACAGAGGAAGAAGACGCTGTTACAAGACAACATTCCCTCTGTTTTTTCATAAGGATTGTTCCATGTAAACCTCAAAATAACAATAAAGGTAAACAAACACTTTACATGTGTTGACTTCCTAAATGATGTTGTTTTGTAGCACTACATACAGTAGGACACCACATGAAGAGCTAGTTGTTGTGACAAGTAGTATAACTTGGATCTATGCTTCTTGAACATTAGCTACTTGAACAGTAAACACGTGTCAAATCACCAAACAACCCCCTACAAGCTCCCCTCGACAGAATCCACTAAATGTATGTCATATTAATGAATATTAAACGTACATTTACCTGCCAGGAGGCTACTACGCTTGAATAGACGGCAAACACACATGCAATGCGTACTCCTAAACTGCGGAGGCGGTAAAAGGGCACTACGGAAAGAGAACAACAAAACGAAGGAATGGTACGTCACTTTCACGCGACGATTACTGATTTGCTTTGTTCCGTACACGGCAGCAACATCATACACACCCATCTTGTAAGATAGTTTAGAAGGTATTAAAATATGTTTCTCGTTTATTTGTATCCTATTTATTAGTAAACTATGGCCAAGTCAAAAGATTTAAAAGTATTCTTGGAGTCGTCTCTGAATGCGATTTTTAAAGCCACAGTGAGTGACATATTGGAGTCAGTGGACCAGACATTGTCTGAGTACAAGGGTAAATTACAAAGAATTGAAACTGAGAATGAAGATCTAAGACAAAGGTTGCACGATCAAGACAACAAGGATTCGGTAGTTAAGGGTACGTACATAATGCACAGTTGTTTAAAAAAATTATGTACACCTGGTTGCATAATTGCGAGGTAGGCCTAGCTGTCCAAACTTGAGGTACAAGCCGCCCTCAATATGGCCACCGAGCCAAGCTGACCCTCACTCTGTTGCATGTTTTCATGTCATTTTCCAGGCAACCATGGATAACAGTTTACATTTTTTTTACTTAAACTTGTGTTTTGTTTTGCACAGACCCTGGAAGTAACCAGTATGCTGTTCACCTCCCTGACTTGTCAAGGAAGACCTGTTCCAGCCATTCAGCTGTCGGCCAATCCCAGAAGCCAATCAAAACACAGGGTGATGAGCGAAGAAGCTCCAGGAGACAGCAGAAGGACAAAATGCTTCAGAGCAGAGGGTCTGTCTCTTTTACAGATACAGCAGCTCAGCAGGAACCAGAATGCCTCAAAAACATCCCAGACACTGCGGTTTCCACCCTAATTTTCAAAAACATAAAGACAGAACCTGATATGGAGGATGACTACGCCATAGACCTCTCAAAGCCCCCGTCTCCTCTCAACCTGGCTTCTAAGCAAATGAAGACAGAGAGTGCTGAGGTGAATTACATCATTCCTGAAGAGCATGATGAACACCTTCAGTCACCACTGGACACAGATGTGGACTCTAGAGACAGCGACAGTGACGTAAAAGTCACCATAGTGTCTGACAGTCACATGGCCATGGAGATGGGAGACGAGTGCGACCATTTTGTTGAGTCAGAGGGAAGGCTGTGTCACAATGTAACTGGAGAGGCTGAACCAGAAGAAGACCCCTTCCTGACGTACTACCCTGACATGGGATCTGACCCTGCTGGGATGAGTGGGGAGGACATTTTACCCACTTTGAACTCTGCAGAGCCCTCTAAAAACGCACAAGGCTTCTACAACTGCACCCAGTGCGAGAAGACATTTCGTCGAGTGAACTCCCTCAACATCCACCTGAGGACTCATAGTGGCGAGAAGGCCCACTGCTGCAACTACTGCGGCAAACGCTTTGGCCGAGCAGACCTGCTCAAGTCCCACAAACGCACTCACACGGGAGAGAGACCGTTCAGCTGCGACCTCTGTGGTAAGAACTACGGTCACCCGGGCCAGCTCAGGATACACAAGCGTGTTCATACGGGAGAGAGACCGTACTGCTGCCCACACTGTGGGAAACGCTTCAGTGAACACAACCAGCTTAAAGTCCATTTACGAACTCACACAGGAGAGAGGCCATACAGTTGCACTGTGTGCGCCAAAACMTTYAGCAACGCAGGTAACCTGMGRATACAYCARAGAATWCACACTGGKGARAAGCCTTACTGCTGTGTACAGTGTGGCAAGAGGTTCAATGGTATGGGGGACCTGAAAACACATTACAGGATTCATACAGGGGAGAGGCCGTACCATTGTGACCTGTGTGAGAAGACCTTCAGCCAGGCAGGCCACCTCACCATACACAAGCGGATGCACACAGGAGAGAAACCRTACACRTGCTCAGAGTGYGGKAARAGSTTCAGYGTGGCRAGCAGCCTCAAGYTGCACCTGAGGACTCATACMGGGGAGAAAYTSTWCAGYTGCTCTTWCTGTGGGAAGAGCTTCAGTAGGTCTGGCCATCTGAAGAGACACGAGCAGGTCCACACCAAGGAGAAGGTCTACCCCTGTGACCAGTGTGGGAAGACCTACACCGACCAGTCATCCCTCAAAAAGCACCAGAAGACTCATGGAGCTGAGGAGCTGAGGACTGAGGAGCTGAGGACTGAGGAGCTGAGGACTGAGGAGCTGAGGACTCAGGAGAATGAGAGCAGTACCAGTGGGACTGATGTTCCCCATAACCTGGAAATAAAGACTGAAGACTAAGACTGTTATGTCATGTTACTGTATGTGTTACAGTGCACTCTATATGGCTATTTAATGTTGATGTATCAGTACATTGTAGAAACACTATGCTGAATTTCACAAGAGCTCAAGCTTAGATTTCCCCAAGTAGTAGGACAGGAAACTGCTTTGAGTGTATGTAGCCTAAGAGCCATTCTTGCCAGTAATGAAGTATGGTAATGATTGTCATTCGTGTTAGACTTTCTATGTATAAAGCGGTAATGTTATTTTCTAACACTGTACATAGCTTTTAAGGCATATTCTCGATCAACAAAATGTTGATTTTCTTTAAAAGAGTGTCATGCATTTTAGGTTGTGCAAGGTGTAAATAATGATTGGTTGCAATGGCTTTTACCTAGAGACAAACCATTTAATTTAATCTATGAACATGTCACTAATTTTCACAGTTAATGGTTTTAGAAGCCATACTTTTAAGACATGAATGTTATGGTAGAAAATTGGATTATTTTGGTAAGAATGATGCCAAACCTTCGAAATGATTTATTATTCAAAGTGTAATTAATAGGACGATGTATTGTGGTAAATGATACATAAAAAATTGACTTGTTACTGAGGATCTATCCTTAATATGGAATATATTCTGCTGTTAGTCCAAATTAAAATAATTTATCAAAACCAACACAGTTTCTACAGTGTTGTATTTATTAATACAATTTTATTTTTTACCTTTTATCATTCTGACACCAGCATTCAAATCAGTTGGTATACAGACCAAATGCATAATCCTCTAAGACATAATACAGTATGTGTTAATATTTTTTATTACTAATTCATTACACACCTTTGATACAACAGAAATAACATATGAAATGACATCGGCATACAAACACATGTCAACAGAACTGAGTATGCTCAAAATTTTATTGCATTTACTTTCTAGACAGGCTTATTTTCTCAAAGGCATTTCCATCCCCATATATGCAGTATGAAGTAAGTAAAAACAAAGATATAAATGAAGTAAAAAACCATTTTGCCCATATGCTAATTTTGTTTCACCTTAAATCTGAGAATAGTTGTCTACTGGTAGTCTACCTACATCTTGTGTCCTCAACAATACCTTACATTGTCAGTTTTGGACCAAAACTACTTCCCACCATAATAACCAGACTTCTACCAGTACAGTATGTGTGTTGAGGGATCATCCTGAGTTGGCTGTATTTCTGGTACAGCAGCAGCCAGGTTTCTGTGGTAGTATTTTCTCTTTTGAAAGGTAAAGCACAGGTTGGATACTGCTGCTAATGTCCATGAAGCCAAAGGCAATGTAGTGGATGTAGCACTGGAATACATCCGGGGAGAAGTACTGCTGGAAGGGGAACAGAGCCACGGGAGGGAAGTAGTTCAAAACAATGATTGCCAATATGATGAGGACCATTTTAAAGGCTCTCTTCTTGACAGGGTGCATCTCGTCACGGCCTGGCCCAGACTGCCTCAGGGCCCATAGGATGGCGACATTACAGAATACCATGAAGGCGAATGCTGCCAGGATCATGACTGTGAAGACCTTGTCAAAGTTCACGATGTTGCCCACGCACTTGGCGGTGGAGTAAGCCAGCGTGACAATCCACATGACGGCGGCAAGCACGGGCCGGTGGCTGCGGTCCTTGAGCTCTGTGAAGGTGATTGGGTGGAGCACGGCCATGTAGCGGTCCAGGCAGATGCAGGACAGGAAGAGTGGAGAGGAGTCCTTGACGCCGTAGAAGAAGCGCAGCACGTACCAGGTGCTGCTGGTGGTCAGGTAGACGATGTTGGCCAGCTCCAGAGGGGGGATGAGGCAGAAGAAGGTGTCCAGGATGGCCAGTTGCAGAATGAAGATGTCCGAGGTGGTGGAGTCACTCTTGTTCTTGTGCAGGAGCCACAGCACCATGACGTTGGCTGGGATCCCCAAGAACATGTTGATGAACTGCAGCACCAGGTAGAAGAGAAGCACGGCTGGCATGCCGTCACACTGCTCATATACAGTCTTGTCCCCTATGCTGGAGTTTAATGGTCTGTGTGAGATGAAGAGCAAAGACGAGTTGAAGAACACCTCCATGATGACTGGACTAGTGGGAGACTCAGTGGACACAGGACAAGAACTCTATATCTGGACAAACAAATAATACAAACTTGTCAGATTTAGCATAACTTCTTTAACAGCTAGTTGAACACTTTGACATTTCATTGATCATGCTTTGTAATAAAATAACCTTTCCTGTAGCATCTTCATTTCTCTCTTTACCCACTGAAGAACATCAACATGACTTAATATCTGTCTTAAAAAAGAAATAATTTTACCTAATTCCAGGATCTAGTTGTCTGATATTGAATAATTCCCCTTGCCACATGTTTGTAATATGTACCACTGTTTAAACGTAAACTGTGAGTAAATCCCGTTTTAGTTTCTAGGCACGTAATAAAGACTGAGACTTGCCATGACTCCATGCAGTATGTACTCTGTTTCCTAGAAGATATTCCTATGTACGGTAGCTAAAGCCCAGACTCATATACTATTCTAATAATAGTCTACATTCTGGACACCTGAGCTGGAGCTCGACTGATAAGGAGCCTATTGATGGTTTATGAAAATATTTGAATGGACAGAAACTCCCAGTATATACAAAACAAAGAGACAGACTTACTGGTATGTTACATGGCTTTTGGTAATAAAACATTTGAATGGAGAGAACCTCCCAGTCTATGCAAAATAAAGAGACAGACTTACCGGTAGGTTACAGGGCTTTTGGTTTGAAGGAACAGTATGTCTTCAGCTGGTTCAGCTCTGTGTTGCAGTGAATAGTGTCTGCGCTGTGGTGTCTCCACTGTTGCTCATCCTCCTTAGTTCTTCATCTGTGTTCATCTGTGAGTGTGAGTATGGACTGAGCCCTCACCTCAAAATAAGGTGTAGAGAACACCCCCTCACCGATGACCCAACACTACGGGGATCCTGACGATCCAATCACCACATGAAGATAAGGGTGTGGAAACCTGGAAAATGTTTCCCCTGGCATCCATAGCACGCTTGGCCGTTAACTCACTGTACACACATCACTAAGCCATTTGCATGGCTAAAACACTATGTAACAGTACTGTTTTGTCACTTATTAAACAATTATAGTATAATAAATATGGTAATAATAATACATTTAAAGAGAGGTGTGGGTATAATGGTTCCATTGGTTTGTTTGGAGAATGTGTCGTGAGAAGCCATTGCCATTCACACTGATTGGCAATGATGCAACACGCCATTGGAGCCTGACGGAAATTTGGTGGTAAACAACTGATGTAACAATCCAGAAGATCACTTCTGAAATTCAGTGTAACAAAGGGTAATCTGTTACATGGGCATGACATGCATTATTTTGTGATCCGTGAGCCGTGATGACTGTCAGTGGTGTACACAGTACATTGGCAGTGAGGATTTTGTGTGGCTTCATTGGCGAAAAAGGCTCCTTGATGCATAGCCTGCATGTGCTGTTTGGCCTGTTATCTGTACAGATGTATAGAATAGCTCCTAATAGCCTACTCTTAATGTCAGAAACTGATCTCATAAAGAGTTTGTTTGACCTTTCAGATGACCTCTCAAATTACAGACCACAGATTGTTCTTTCTTCATTTTCATACGATTATGGAAGAACCGTAACTTAGAGGAATAAAGACATCTACACAAATGAAGGATGCTTTTTTCAATTATAAATTGGAATTAAATTACACTTCACTATGATGCCACATATTGGTGGTTATCTTTAAAGTATTTGAATAAACTTTTCATACAATGACAGTCAATCAACTCAACTGGATCCAGTCCAGAAGGATTCACCTGATTCCTTTACTAATTTGTATGTCTGATTTGTTTCTGTCTGATTTGTTTGGGTGAATATGGTTATATATGGTATAACTTTGTGTGTTTATCTTGGTTAATGGTTACAACTCGCCACAGCATCTGTCGAAAGACAACCCAGGTTTGTTCATCGTGACTGAATCCAAGGTTGTGTCTACATTAGTTCTATGTTCATACAGGACATATTTTGCTCATATAAGGGAAGACTCTCAGACACGTGCCACTTTCAGCCCGGGGCTCTGAGCTCCACCTGCAGCCACAAGACCGGGTTCTGTTTTTATCAGCAGACAAAAGATCTAACCAAAGTTCATTTAAATGTCCCCACATTCAAATGTCATATACATTTTAATTATTCCATTCTGTTTTTGTTTAATGTAATTTCCTTGTAATTTCAGTTATCAGTTTCAGGAAATGTCTCATTAGATTGACAATTTTGATGAAAATGACAGCAATGAAACTGATAGGTTTAAAGGAGATGCCATTTGGTTGAGTTAAATCCCCTTCTCTTGCAAGTATCTCAGAGAAAAGTGACAACCTGAAATCACATAATTGAAGAACACATAATGCCAGACATTGTTTTCATGCTTCTCCTATCCCACAGACAGTACGTTGTGTAAAAGTCACGACCCCACCATGCAGCAGTCAGTCATGCAGACGACATGATGCCCCTGGGATGCCATTGCCATTCTGTTTAGTTAGTCTCTGAGAGAGAGATGAACAGCAGAGGAAAAGTGCCCTTGGAGTCTCTGACTCAACATGCTTAGTTGTTGCTGCTTTGGGTGCCCTTTTAATTAGTGGGAATTCATGCTTCAAGTGGAATCAGTGGACTCTAAGATAATTGTAATTAATTAGGAATGTTCATGGTTGTTGTTGTGTTTCAAGCTGGTGAAATGTAGTGTAATAAAAAATGTGAATGTCATAAGTTCATTGTTAATTTGCTTATAGTTATTACATATATAATAGATTTTAAACTCATGTCTCTAATGAATAAACCCCGCTGTCTCATCATTTCTAAAACTTTGGAAAGACATTACACCAATTCCAATCAAGTTTTTCCTGAGAATTGTATGCCCAGGACAAACAGAATTATATTCCTTATTAAAATCTCCTCCACTGGATCTGACCTAATAAAATCCAAGGGTACAAAATTAATATTGGATGAATTATGTCATACAGTGAGAACGTAGTAGGGCATTTCCTAATCTGATGGTTATCTGTGAGGCAAGATCCCCCTACTCAACTACAATGGGTGTCATTGATCTGTCAGAGAAGCCACATGTATTTTCTCTCAACAGAGAAGATACAAAGATCTCTATCTGAAAGTTGACTATATAGCTTCTAGCAGTCTGGAAGTGGTGCCTAATATTCTCAATGATGTTCTTATTGATAGACAGATCATTAAGCATGGTAGATCTTCTGGTTAGTTACACTGTGTGTCTGTCCATCCCTCCTGTTACAATAACACACAATCAAAGGTTATTCATCTCAACCTGTCCATCAACTTGGCACTAGTGACTTATATATTTGATGAGAATGAACAAATTGGAAACAAAATCAGTCATCATCTTTCAGTGCTAGTGTATACGTGTGTGGTTATTTAATGGTGCTATTAACAAGCAACAACAGACACAAGGAGTTATACAATAGAAGGGGAACAAAGGGTATCAGATGAGGATGTATCAGTCAGTCTCTCTCTAGACAAACGTTACACAACCAGGCCTCATTCTCTCCACCACGCAGGAGAAACACATGAGCCCTATTACATCTCATCGAATACCTGTTCTCTTCCTCACTAACATACTTTCTCATCCAGACATTTGTGTACCAGCAGTTGTAAGATCCTAGATTTTCCATAGACACCCCGCACTGGCAAACATTGTTTGAGACTACGTTGTTCCCATAATGTAAACATTGCATCGACATGGCTCTTTGATAGATGTTTCCGATTTCTAAATTTAACCCAGGTTCCAACCACAAATCAACAACATGGTTTGGTTGATTTCAAATTGAATTCATGTTTTCTGACAACTCAATCAAATATTAATACAAATGTGTTATCTTTTCCCAGTGTGCTGTCCATATATACATTTGTTTAACCAAAGTAAGTATTCTTTCTATTTTACTTCATTTTCGAAATGTTTGCCGTGCTAGAAAAGAGGTTGGAATATTAATTGAGGAGTAATATGAAAGGTCTAAGCTCCCAACTGTGCCATGTAAAACATGACTTGGAGACACCTGCACCCAACTGCTTTTCAGTCGACATCCTATAAAATCCCCCTGAATAGAGGTGACCGCTTTCTAAATCAAGTAAACTTTGTGCAACAAGAGGCAATATATCAAATCTTCAAAACCCTCTACCACTGATGACCGCCATCTGGATTGACCCTGTAATACAAAGGAATAGAAGAGCGAAGCCAAAGTGATCAGAAGCTGAAACACTACAAGATAAATGATTATAGGACCTTACTGGCACCTTATGGGCAAGTTTATTTTACTGTTAAGTGGAAATAGTTAAATAGAAAGAGGAAAGGATAGCGTGGCATTCACTAACATACAATGTGAAGCAAGATAATCACAAGACCAAAGACATACAATCAAACAGGAGACAGCTAGGCAGTCTGTCACAGCAGAGAGTATTTATATGCAGACATCACAACAGTACCTAATAAGAGTTGCATTGCAAAATCATTACATAGTTGCGCTAAATAGCAATTACTGCCACTAAAAAACATATTCTCAATTAGAAATGTAAGAGGATTTAAGATTGAATGGGCCCAGTTGACTACGTGGTTTATGAGGCCACTGGTTTAGATTCTGGTTTGGTGGGACCATTATGAGCACAGCATTGAAAGAGCAGCAGTACTTATGCTTGTTTTTAACCTCTCAGCGAACCAGGTCTCACAAAGCACATTCTGTTCATCCTGTACTAACATGGCATTACTCATTTTTGACACAAAGGCTCTGAGACACCTCTGTAGGAAGGCAGAGAGGAAGTGGCACTTAAAGCCAGTCTCGCATGAATCATTACAGCACATTACATTACATTTGAAGTCTATCAACCAAGGAGGAGTCGTTTTTTCCCACTAGCCAATCCAACATTACTCTTCTCTGAACCCTGTCCCGTTCCAGTGGTCCCTCTGCCACCAGGGACCAGGGCTCAAACACATTCAATAAATACCCATCCTTCTCATCTTCAAGTCTCTTCTACGTGCAAACTTCTCTCCTACCCTCTCCTCTACTAGGTCTCCTTGGCTTGTAGGACGTGTCACTTTCCTAGTGCTCTCAATACATTCCCTTTAAGGGAAACAAAACGACAGTTACAAGCTGCTATTCTGTTCTACTCCTAAGATGATGGGTAATTAAGCAATAAGGCCCGAGGGGGTGTGGTATATGGCCAATATACCATGGCTAAGGGCTGTTCTTATGCACGACGCAAAGCGGAGTGCCTGGACACAGCCCTTAGCCGTGGTATATTGGCCATATACCACCAACCCCCGAGGTGTCTTATTGCTATTATAAACTGGTTACCAACGTAATTAGCAGTACAAATAAATGTTTTGTCATACCTTTGGTATACGGTCTGATATACCACAGCTGTCAGCCAATCAGCATTCAGGGTTCAAACCACACAGTTTATAATAGACTATATATACTAGTGCTTCACATCATGTGTATTTGGCTCACTTAAGGGTACAAAGAGTGACAAACAGTAAATGAGATACTATACAGTCATGTTGTCCTCCTTAGGGAAAGGGGAATACCTAGTCAGTTGTCCAACAATGTATTCAACTGAAATGTGTCTTCCACATTTAACACAACCCCTCTGAATCAGAAAGGTGCGGGGGGCTGCCTTAATCGACATCCATGTCTTCGGCGCCCAGGGATGGGAAAAGCTCTCTAGAAACCAGTAAGCTCCGCCAGGTCAAGAGAGCCCAGCTTCTCATCATACCAACCATTTCAATTAGGTTTGAGATACACAAGTGGATATATTGGAATACAAGGGGAGAAATATCTACCAAAGTGTGACTGAGATCAAAGTATCTGGAATAAATGTTTCATAAAATAAATACTTTTTGTGGTGTGTGTCCAATGGAATCCCTCCAACTAATGCATTTGTACAGGAGCTGTTGTCATGGTGATTGTCAGGGATCCAGTAGCTCCATGTAGGGGTTTGGGATTTAGTTCATGATGCCCAATCACATAGCTTATACTGTGATGGGAGGGAGGGTGAACGTAAAGTCTGGTCCAATAAGGTAGGATCCTAGTGGATCACAATAGATCCTTGGAGTATTTCGAGGGGGAGTAGAATCCTGGGCAGGTCCCAGTTAGGAATGGTTAGACTATGGTGTTCCAGGCTTTCTGCCCAGTGGGTGAGGTATCAGAGGACGGTGGACTCGGGAGTCCCTCTCCTCTAGGAGGGGTCGGCCCAGATTAGTGTGCAGGCCATTTTAAGTGGAGTTGTCGGTTGGGGAGATCCAGAGGGTGTGGTCAAGTGGGGGGTCAAAGTTCAAGGTGCTTTCATCATGCCAGGAGTGGTGAGTTGAGTCTGATACAGTTGTCTTGTTGTGAGTGGGGGGGGGGCAGATAGAGCTGGAGACCACTACAGTTGTATTATGGTGTCTGTATTCAGATGAAGGTGGAGTCCATGGTGCTGCTGTCATGCGTGCTCCGGGCGCGAGCCTCAAACAGTTGTTTGATCAGAGCAGACTTCTCCTGCTCCAGCTGAGTGATGCGCTCACTCTTATCAGTCACCTCCTGCACCAGGGCGTAGAGAGGGATGGAGGGATGGAGACAGGAGGAGTGGTGGAGGAGGAAATGAGGAGGGGAGACATGGACCAGGGAGAAGAGAGTTTAAACAAGCTTTTATTGTGCATTTAAGGAGTGTACATACAGAGCTTCGATGCAGCAGGTTGAAGAGAAGAGACAGGTAGAGGTTAGACGATCATAGAGGGACAGTGGTGACGGATACATATACAGTATACTGTATATACAGTACATTTAATTGACATCTAACAGTATCTTCAGTTTACCTGGGTGAGAAGGCGGTTCTGGTCCTTAAGTCTCTGAATGGCTTGTGGTGGGGCAGGGGCAGGAGGCTGGGAGCTGGAGGAGGTTGCTGTGGGCTGGGTGCCAGAGAATGGGAAAGACTGCTAAGAGGGAGAGAGAGAAATAAATAAATTATTCACCATTATTTACCATGTTTCAGTAAAGACTCCAGTGTTTAGGGTTGACTATACTCTCTGTCTAAAACATAGAACAAACTTTCAACATATAATTGCCACTGAGAGGATTCCAGTAAGAGTTTTCCTCTTACTGGAACTTGAACTTAGAACTTAGAAATTGAACTTAGAAATTGCACAATTATATGAGACAACCATTCCTCATAGGGCAGTGAGGAGGCTGAGTTACACACAGTCAGGTAATATGTCTTATTTCAAGGTGAATCATCAATATTCACCATTCCAGAGCAGGAAATGAGGTCATTAAGGCAGCGGTTGGCTTCCTGCAGCTTGGGAAGCAGAACATCCATGCGACTTTGTTTCTGGGATTCTGTGAAGAAATCCTGGTGGGAGAGAGAAAGAGAAACAGTAAGATCAGACAGTTTCAGATCATTTATATATTATCCATACCTATTGTACTGAATTATACTGTACATGACCTGGGTCATGTTCATTAGGACATATTCATATTTTTTTTACTCCCTTTTCCCCCCACAATTTAGATCTTGTCTCATCGCTGCAACTCCCCAATGGGCTCAGGAGGCAAATGTTGAGGCGTGAATCCTCTGAAACTTGACCCGCTAAACCACAATTCATAACACCCGCACGCTTAACCCGGAAGCCAGCCACACCAATGTGTCAGAGGAAACACCGTCCAACTGACGACCGAGGTCAGCCTGCAGGCGCCCGGCCCGCCACAAGAAGTCGCTAGAGCACGATGAGCCAAGTAAAGCCCCCCCCGGCTAAACCCTCCCCTAACCCGGACAACGCTGGGCCAATTGTGCGTCATCCTATGGGACTCCCGATCACGGCCGGTTGTGATACAACCTGGGATGGAACCCGGGTCTGTAGTGACGCCTCTAGCACTGTGATGTAGTGCATTAGACCGCTGTGCCACTTCGGAGGCCCTCGGGACATTTTCATTTTTAAAATGAAAATGGACAAGTCCAGGAGGTAGTCACTCCCTGTTTCAGTTTGTTTTCTTCTGTTTGCTGCCTAATGAACAGTCCTTACCGTGCAGTGGTTGCTCTGGCCCACGTGTCTCTGTCTCTCTGTGACATTGTGGATCTGGGTCTGGTACCACTCTCTAGCCCGCTCCACCACGTCCAGACCAGCCAGCAGAGAGTCCTTCTCCTGTTCCAACTCCTTCATCTGCTTCAGCTGGAGCAAGAGGGAGTCAACATCTATCTCACTATGGTCATCAATTTGGGTCACTAACCTGAAGTCATTTGGCGACTCTGTATGCTTGCTGCTTGCTCCTCAAGCTTATACTCATACTGAGTCCCAAAAAAGGGGTCCCTAATTTACAATCATCTCAGGGTAAATGTTGTGTATTAGCTAAGCTTGCATGTCACATTTATGATGGTCAAAAAGCTACATCTCTACATGTTGTCCTGAGACAATGGCCCAGGGCCAATTGTGCCAGAATTGTACCCCAACCTCAAAAGGAAGAGCAATATTCATTGGAGCAATCAGCCCGGCGCCATAGCAACCGTGGATAGACCTAAGAATGGGTAAACAGTAGCCACTCCAACAGGCCGTCCTGTCCCAGTGGCAGGCAGACAGCATTGAGTTCTGCTGACCATCTTATCCTCCAGTGCCACAGCACAGCACAGGCCCCATTCTTGGCATTCAGCCACCTGATGTGTCATCCACTCTCTCTATACACTATCACTGTTGGGAAAACCATGTCTGTACAAAGGCCTATTTTCCAATGACATAAACCAACCAGTATTGTCAAAGTGTGCTGATACTGTTGTTGTTATCTGATCTGGACTATAACCAGCCAGGATAAACCTCTTGTGGCATCACTGCATACTAAACACATTTCCCCTTTCAGGTCTGGCCCTGCTGGGTTGAATGGGACCTGCAAACAGAGGACAGAGGAGAGGAGAAAGAGAGATGAAAGAGAGAGAGAGCAGAGAAAGACAGAGAGGGGTGGGGGGTTTGTGGCTGGAATTAAGCGTGACCCAGTGTCAGGCTGTGTGTTTGTGTGGTGGGCCACAGGCAGGGCAGCTCTGTAGAGAGAGGGGGAAGGTGCAAGGGGAATGATAGAAAAGTTAGAGAGGGGAGAGGGGGTACATGTCCCAGCTGGCTGACAAGGCTAACATCACCAGTATTAAAATGACAAAGCATACAACACCAACAATGGCATGACACTGATGATGTTGTCTTATCTAAAATCACAAAGTACAATATCATGTTTATTTTGAATTTTTTATTTAACCTATATTTAACTAGGCAAGTCAGTTTTGAACAAATTCTTATTTACTATGACGGCCTACCAGGGAAGAGTGGGTTAACTGCCTTATTCAAGGACAGAACGACAGATTTTTACCTTGTCAGTTCGGGGATTCAATCCAGCAACCTTTTGGGTACTGACCCAACGCTCTAACTACTAGGCTACCTGCCGCCCCAGAGTTTCCTGCAGTTATATGTTCTGGTGCCACTCAGGCAGTTAAATGATTGATTGGGGACCTCTATGTAGTTGAATGTGATTGCTTTTATTAAATATGTTTATTTTAATTGTGTGCTGAATTATATTGTTTCATTCACATATATATGTATGTTTTATTATTATGTTTTTATTGGAATGTATACAGGGCTCTCTTGTAAAATATATGTTTAATCTCAATGTGACTCCCTGTTTAAATAAAGGTTAAAAAAATAAAACTCAGCAGATTGTTCCACAAAAATCTGTGGAGACTGAAAGGATCTCTAGTGTTATCCATTCCTGAGAATGGGTTTGGTAACTTATGATTCTAAACTTAATTAATGAAGTTACATATAAAGGGAGTTTCTGGAAGATTGCTTTGTAAATAAATTAACAAGTATGCAGCTCTCTTCTTACAGACAGAGGTCCATCCCACATTTTTATACAGACTACAATGATGAGTCCTAAAATTGTCCCCTGTGATAAAACGGATTGCGGGGGTTGCCACATGCATATAAACAATATCACCAAAATCCAATACAGGTAGAAGCGTTGTCTGAACAATCTTTCTCCTATTTTCAATACTGAGGCTTGATTTATTTCTATATAATGTGCATGCGGCTAGTCTACACAGCAGCTCCAAACAGTACAAACTAACATACAACTGCTAGGGCTAAAGCAACAACATGACAACTAGGGGTTTACAGGTTATCAACAAGACACAACCTGATACAAACCCACACTAACACTGTCTATTGGCACTGTTCACTAGCTTCAACAACTCATTAACCACAGACACACAACAGAACTGTCAAACATTCAGCTAGTTGACAACTTGTTATCTCTCTCTGACTCTGCTCATAACTCCATAGTTAAATATTGACACAGCTTGACACACATCTGGAGCGGGTAGTAGACATATATACATGGAAACTCCTCAATGGCCAAACAAGACTTTCCTCCAGTCTAAATATCCTTCCTTCTCTTCCTCTCTCCTGTAATGGTTCTCACTCACCCAAAGGAAAAAGTGCAGCGCCTTGCTGCTGTACAGACTGCTGCTGAGAGGGATGAAGACAGTGGTGTAGGCTGCCCAAACGGCTGTCCAGGCTGGGCCGGGTGGACCAAGCGAGTCCCCTGCTTCCAGGCCCCTGGGTCCGACCCGGCTCATTACCATGTGGACAGGCAATCAGAGGGGGGAGAAGGGGGGAGGGGGAGCAGCTCCCTCTACAACTCAACACAGAGAAAGAGTGGAAGGAGAGAGAAAAAGACAGAGAGAGGGAGAGAAAGCGAGAGCTAGGGCTTCAGAGAAAGAGAGGCCTGGGGGATAGAGAAAGAGAGAGGAGAAGAGAGAGAGGAGAGAGAGAGAGGAGAAGGAATAGAGAAGGAATAGAGAGAGAGAGAGGAGAGGAAGAGAGAGAGAGAGAGAGAGAAGAGAGAGAGAGAGAAGAGGAGAGAGAGAGGAGGAGAGAGAGAGAGAGATAGAAGAGAGAGAGAGAGAGACGAGAGAGAGAGAGAGAGAGAGAGCAGAGAAGGAGAGAGAGAGAGAGAGAGAGAGAGAGAGAGGAGAGACGAAGAGAGAGAGAGAGAGAGAGGAGGCATGGGGGGGGGGCAGGAGATTGGGAGGGCAACAGTAGAAGAGGGGTTGGACTGAAGAAAAAAAGGGAGGAAAGTAGGAAGGCGAAGGGTGGAATGGTGGGTGTTGGCCACAGAAACAAGTGCCAGAGAGCAGTAGAATTGCACAGAGCAGAAAGGGCCTGTTTTATCCCATGGAACTGTTCCCAGCTCCACCCTCTAGATAAAAATTACCCCTAACGATCGACCACCATCAACTGAACATCACTAGCGGTGAGAACATGGTTGCTTTGAGCGCTCTCTTAAATTGTGCATAGGCAACAGTGTGTGTGTGTGTGTGTGTGTGTGTGTGTGTGTGTGTGTGTGGTGTGTGTGTGTGTGTGTTGTGTGTAGTGTGTGTGTGTTGTGTGTGTGTGGTGTCTGGTGTGTTGTGTGTGTGTGTGTGTGTGTGTGTGTGTGTGTGTGCGTGCGTGCGTGTGCGTGTGTGCGTGTGTACGTACCATTCCCGTAACCCACTCCATTGGTGATGGGTGTGGCGTCTCTGCTCATCCGGCTCCGCCCATGGGCGTCTGGAGGCAGTGATCCCGTGGCTGATTCATTTCTGGGACCTGGCAAACCACAGCCTCCCACATATACCTGGACCCGAGAGAGAGGGCAGGAAGGGGTTGGTCACCAACTGACTTCCAGATCTTGTCTGGAACACAGGTATCAACTGTCTGGTTAGTACATTGTACAGTGAGCTGCAAAACTATAGGGACAGTGAAAATGTTGTTGTTTTGGGCTCTGTACTCCAGCACTTTGATACAATGACTATGAGGTTAAGTGCAGACTGTCCACTTTAATTATGTGTATTTTTCATCCACATATGGGTGATGTTAGACATTACACACTTTTGTAACAATATACCCCCCATTTTAGGGGACAAAAAGTATTGAGACAAAAATGCCATTTATATGTGTATTAAAGTAGTAAAAGTTAAACATTTAGTCTCATATTCATAGCACACCAATGACTACATCAAGTTTGTGACTTTGCTGGCTTTTGTGGGGGGGGGGGGGGGGGGGGGGGGGGGGGGGGGGGGGGGGGGGGGGGGGGGGGGCGGGGGTGGGGAGGGGTATGGGAGCTTTTTGGGGGGGCATTTCAATATTGCGGATAGATTGTTGCTTCCATCAATGTAATTGTCTGCATCATTCCATCTCCACATATATTATACAGTGGGGAGAACAGTATATTGATCACTGCGATTTTGCAGGTTTTCCTACTTCAGCATGCGTAGGGTTGTTTTGTATCATAGGTCCCTTCAACTCGTGTGAGACGGAATCTAAAAAAATCCAGGAAATCCACATTGTATGATTTTAAGTAATTAATTTGCATTTATTGCATGAAATAAGTATTGCATCACTACCAACACAGTAAAGAATTCCGGCTCTCACAGCCTGTTAGTTTTTTCTTTAAGACAGCCCTCCTTTCTCCACTCATTACCTGTATTACACTGCACCTGTTTGAACTCGTATACCTGTATAAAAGGACACCGTGTCCAACAGCTCAAGGTCAACAGACTCCAACTCCTCCACAATGGCCAAAGACAGGAGAGCTGCTGCTAAGACCATCAGGCATAGAAATTGTAGACCTGCACAGGCTGGATGGAGGCTAACATGGACAATAGGCAAGCAGTTAGTTGAGAAGGCAACAACTGGTTGGCCAAATTATTAGAAATAGTTCAAAGATCGACGTTCAATTACGCCACTCGGTCGGGCTCCATCAGAAATCTCAACTCGAATAGACCACATCAATCGATCAATTGAGGAAGGTGAGGGATCAGCCCAGAACTACACGGCAGCGACTGGTCATGACCTGAAGAGAGGGCGGGACCACAGTCTCAAAGAAAACACATTAGTAACACACTACGCCGTCATGGATTAAAATCCTGCAGCGCACGCAAGGTCCCCTGCTCAAAGCCGTGCATGTCCAGGCCGCGTTGAAGTTTGCCAATGACCATCTGGATGATCCAGAGGAGGAATGGGAGAAGGTCATGTGGTCTGATGAGACAAAAATAGAGGCTTTTGGTCTAAACGCCACTCACCGTGTTGGAGGAAGAAGGATGAGTACAAACCCGGAACACACCGTCCCAACCATGAAGCAGAAGAAGTGGTGAAACATCATTCTTTGGGATGCTTTTTCTGCAAAGGGAACAGGACGACTGTACCAGTATTGGGTGAGAGGATGGGGTCGGCCATGTATCGCGAGATCTTGCCAACAACTCCTTCCCTCAGTAAGAGCATTGAAGATGGGTTCTGGGCTGGGTCTTCCAGCATGACAACGACCCGGAAAACACAACGCACAGGCGGCAACTAAAGGGAGTGGCTCCGTAAGAAGCTCTCAAGCTCCTGGAGTGTGGCGCATGCCAGTCTCAGACCTGAACCCAGATAGAAAATCTTTGGAGGGAGCTGAAACCGTATTGCCGCGACAGCGACAGCGCCTGAAACTGAAGATTTGGAGAAGGTCTGTTATGGAGGATGGGCCAAATCCCCTGCTGCAGTGTGTGCATAACCGTGGTCAAGAAAACTAGAGGAACGTATGATCTCTGTAATTGCAAAAAAGGTTTTCTGTATTCGGCCCCTTAAAATTTAAGTTCTGCTTTTCTGATGTATCAAATATCTTATGTCAAGCAATAAATGCAAATTAATTACTTAAAAATCATACATATGTGATTTTCTGGATTTTTGTTTTAGATTCCGTTCTCTCACAGTTGAAGTGTACCTATGATAAAAATTACAGACCTCTACATGCTTTGTAGGTAGGAAAACCTCCAAATCGGCAGTGTTCAAATACTTGTTCTCCCTACTGTACATACATATACATACAGTTGAAGTCGGGAAGTTTACATACACTTAGGTTGGAGTCATTAACTCGTTTTTCAACCACTCCACAAATTTCTTGTTAACAAACTTTAAGTTATGGCATGTCAGTTAGGACATCTACTTTGTGCATGACACAAGTAATTTTTTCCTACAATTTGTTTACAGACAGATTATTCCACTTGATTACTCACTGTATCACAATTCCAGTGGGCCAGAGTTTACATACACTAAAGTTGACTGTGCCTTTAACAGCTGGAAAATTCCGAAATTTATTTAATGGCTCAAGCTTCTGATTAGGCTATTGACATAATTTGAGTCAATTGGAGGAGTACCTGTTGATGTATTTCAAGGCCTACCTTCAACTCAGTGCCTCTTTGTTGACATCATGGGAAATCAAAATAAATCAGCCAAGCTCAGAGAAAATAAATTGTAGACCTCCACAAGTCTGGTTCATCACTGGGCCTGAGGTCACCGCATACATCGTACAACAATAGTACGCAAGTATAAAACACCATGGACCATGCAGCGTCATGGCCGCTCAGGGTAGAAACACGTTCTGTCTCCTAAGATGAATGTACTTTTGGTGCAAAAAGCGCAGATCAATCCCAGAACAACAGCAAAGGACCTTGTGAAGCGCTGGGGAAACGGGTACAAAAATATCTATATCCACAGTAAAACGAGTCCTATATCGACATAACCTGAAAGGCCGCTCAGCAAGGAAGAAGCACTGCTCACAAAACCGCCATAAAAAGCAAGACTACGGTTTGCAACTGCACATGGGGACAAAGATTGTACTTTTTGGAGAAATGTCCTCTGGTCTGATGAAACAAAATAGAACTGTTTGGCCAAAATAACCATCATTATGTTTGGAGGGAAAATGGGGAAGGGCAGCATCATGTTGTGGGGGTGGCTTTGCTGCAGGAGGGACTGTGAACATCACAAATAGATAGCATCATCAGGAGGTAGGAAAATTATTGTGGTTATATTGAAGCAACATCTGAAGACATCAGTCAGGAAGTTAAAGCTTGGTCACAAATGGGTCTTCCAAATGGACAATGACCCCAAGCATACTTCCAAGTTGTGGCAAACAATGCCTTAAGGACAACAAAGTCAAGGTATTGAAGTGGCCATCACAAAGCCTGACCTAATCCTATAGAAATGTGTGGGCAGAACTGAAAAAACGTGTGCGAGCAAGGAGGCTACAAACCTGACTCAGTTACACCAGCTCTGTCAGGAGGAATGGGCCAAAATTCACCCAACTTATGTAGGAAGCTTGTGGAAGGCTACCCGAAATATTTGACCCAAGTTAAACAATTTAAAGGTAACGCTACACAATACTAATTGGAGTGCATGTAAACTTCTGACCCACTGGGATGTGATGAAGAAATAAAGCTGAAATAAATCATTCTTCAACTATTATTGAAATTTCAACATTCTTAAAATAAAGTGGTGATCTAACTGACTAAGACAGGGGAATTCTTGCAAGGATTAGATGTCAGGAATTGTGAAAAACTGGTTTACATGTTATTTGGCTAAGGTGTATGTAAACTTCCGATTTCAGCTTTTGTTTTTGAATATACCTCCTTTATTATTTCCCAACCTACACCCCTCCCAATTGGATGTAAACTAATAAACAATAACACTTAGGCTTCTACTTCCAGCTTATACATACTATATACCACTTCTAACTTAGATCTATAAATCTATTATTACCAATAGTTATATTTTGTTTGGTTTTTAACGTCCTGACCTTCCTCTATTTCTGATGTCCATCCAGTTTGATTTCTATTTGCCATATATTTGTAACTGTGCTATTTCACAAAAGTTCTGAACCTATATACAATTTACAGACCCCGTATGTTTTACATTTGTTATCTTGTTGTTAATAGTCCTACCCTTCAGCTCCATTCAACCCCTCCCAGCTATCTCTTAACACCATCAATATTGGATTTCTATTTTACATACATTTTTCAACTGTGCTGTGATGTTTCACAAAAGTACTGAACCTTTCTATTCTCATAGTTTCTACAGATTGTAAATTAAAGATAAACATTTTTGCTAAAATAATTATTATTTTAATGATCCATTGACTATGAGTTTTCAAATCACCCAGTATTGCTATCTGCAGCGTTAGCTGTAGGTAAATGTTGCAATTCTTCAGCCATTCCTGGACCTGTGACCAAAAACAAGCTACATATGGACAGTACCAAAATAAATGATCTAATGACTCTGCCACAGCAAAATCTGCAGAGCTGGGAAGATTGTATCCCCCATATATATATAACATTCTATTGGTTGCAAGAATTTTGTATAATAATTTAAATAGAAAAATTCTACGTTTTGAATCCGGCGTCGTTTTGCATGTCAATTCATAGACCATGTGCCATGGAATCGGTACTGTCACGCCCTGACCTTAGTTATCTATGTTTTCTGTATTATTTTGGTTAGGTCAGGGTGTGACGAGGGTGGGTATGCATGTTTTTGTATTGTCTAGGGTTTTTGTATGTCTAGGGGTGTTTGTAAGTCTAGGGGTGTTTGTAAGTCTAGGCATATTGTAGGTCTATGGTGGCTTGAATTGGTTCCCAATCAGAGGCAGCTGTTTATCGTTGTCTCTGATTGGGGATCCTATTTAAGTTGCCATTTTCCCTTTTGGTTTCGTGGGTTCTTGTCTATGTTTCAGCACTCGTTTGGTATAGCTTCACGGTCGTTTTTGTTACTTTGTTACTTTGTTACTTTGTTACTTTGTTACTTTGTTACTTTGTTACTTTGTTACTTTGTTACTTTGTTACTTTGTTACTTTGTTACTTTGTTCAGTGTTCTTCCTTCATTAAAAGAAGAATGTATTCATAACACGCTGCGCCTTGGTCTCCTCAATACAACGAACATGACAGAAGAACCCACCACAAAAGGACCAAGCAGCGTGGCCAGGAGGAGAAGGGATCCTGGGCACGGGAGAGAAGGGAGTTTAGGACATAGTGGACATGGGAGGAGATCATGGCAGGCGACAAAAGCCTGCCATGGAAACAGTTACGGCAGAGACGGGAGCACAAGAGGCAACCCCCCCCAACAAATTGGGGGAGGCACACGGGTTGGCGAGCGGGGCGAGAGGAGTTGGTCACGGTTCCAGTGCCATGTTTTCCGGTTTTACGCACCGTGCCTTCAGTGCAAGCCTTCAGTGCAAAGTCACAGCCCGGTGCGTGCAGTACATCCTCTCCGTACCTGCCGCGTAAAGAGGGGTATCCAGCCAGGAAGGGTGGTGCCGGCTCAGCGCTCCTGGTCTCCAGTGCGCCTCCTCGGACAGGGATATCCTGCCCAGTGCGTCCTGTGTCTGCGCCTCGAACGTCCCGGGTTAAAGTGGTGATTCAGCCAGGAGGGTTTGTGCTAGCTCTAAGCTCCAGATCTCCAGTGTGCTTTCACAGGCCAGTGCGTCCTGTGCTGGTGCCCCGCACTTGCTGGATTGAAGTGGGTATCCAGCCAGGACGGGTTGTACCTGCTCCACGAACCAGGCCTCCAGTGTGTCTCTCCAGCCCGGTGAGTCCTGTGCCTGCTCCACGCACCAGGCCTGCAGTGTGTCTCCCCAGTTCAGAGCCTCCAGCGACGGTCCCCAGTCCGGAGCCTCCAGCGACAGTCCCCAGTCCGGGGCATGCAGCGACGGTCCCCAGTCCGGGGCCTGCAGCGACGGTCCCCAGTCCGGAGCCTCCGGCGATGATCGGTGGTCTGGTTCCTCTGGCGATGATCTGCGGCCCGGTTCCTCCAGTGAAGGTCTATGCACCAGGGCTGCCACCAAAGCGGAGGGATCTGCGGGCGGAGTGTGGTCTACGTCCCGCACCGGAGCCGCCGCCGTAAGGGATGCCCACCCGGACCCTCCCCTTTAGAGTCAGGTTTTGCGGCCGGAGTCCGCACCTTTGGGGGGGATACTGTCACGCCCTGGCCATAGAGAGGTTTTTATTCTCTATTTTGGGTTAGGCCAAGGTGTGACTTGGGTGGGCATTCTAGTTTCTTTATTTCTATGTTTTCTATTTCTTTGTTTTTGGCCGAGTGTGGTTCCCAATCAGAGGCAGCTGTCTATCGTTGTCTCTGATTGGGAATCATACTTAGGCAGTCCTTTTTCTCTCTTTCATTTGTGGGTTCTTAATTTTGCACTGGTTGTTATTTTGCCCTGCAGAACGTCACGTTCGTATTTTGTTTAGTTGTTGTCGGTGTTCAGTTAATAAATAAATAGAATGAACACGTACCACGCTGCGCTTATGTCCACTTCTTCCCATGACGATCGTGACAGGTACATCGAAAATCTGTTCCCAACTATTTTGCAATTTATATGGCACAGCTGCCAATTTTTTGTTCCTTAAATGAAACTGGTATATATTTTTATTTATCACAGTTTTCTTTAACCAATTTTGGTCTTTAACGCAGGGCCGACAGACAAGTTCCTTACTTTTCCCCCCTTCTACCTGCCTCCTCCATTTTTTGTGGTAATGCTGCAACTAGTTGGTTGTAATTTTGGATAGAACATATGTCTATGGAAATGTTGCTTGTTTTGTTTGTGTTTCAGATTATTTTGTGCCCAATAGAAATTAATGGTAAATGTATTGTGCCATTTTGGATTCACTTTTATTGTAAATAAGAATAGAATATGTTTCTAAACACTTCTACATTCATGTGGATGCTACCATAATTACTGATAATCCTGAATGAATCATGAATAATGATGAGTGACAAAGTTACAGATGCACAAATATCATACCCCTCCAAATAATTCTAACCTCCCCTGTTATTGTAATGGTGAGAGGTTAGCATGTCTTGGGGGTATGATACTTGTGCATCTAACTTTCTCACTCGTCATTATTCACGATTCATTCAAATTACAGCTGACAGTCTGCACTTTAACTTCATAGTCACTGTATCATTTCAAACCCAAAGTGCGGGAGTACAGAGCCAAAACAACAAGAAAAATGTGTCACTGTCCCAATACTGTTGGAACTCTGTATATGCTTCTGGGTACCCATCACATCAAATGAAAACATAACCATTTGCTGTAAGGAATAACATCATCTTTAGGTACATGTTAGTGTTTGGCTATCTTTGCTCTTATATAATG
The DNA here is from genome assembly GCF_002910315.2 of Salvelinus sp. IW2-2015. Lineage (NCBI taxonomy): Eukaryota > Metazoa > Chordata > Actinopteri > Salmoniformes > Salmonidae > Salvelinus > Salvelinus sp. IW2-2015. The sequence continues at coordinate 20,803,703 of NC_036842.1, forward strand.
TTAGTATCAAATACATAGAGCTAGGTGGGCATGAAAGCCAGAGACGAGAGAAGTTCTGACCCACTCTGTTGTGTTCAGTGGATGAAGGTTTTTATCTACGGTGGCAAGAACAAGTATGTGAACCCTTTGGATATACCTGGATTTCTGCATAAATTGGTCATAGAATTTGATCTGATCTTCATCTAGGTCACAACAATAGACAAACACAGTCTGCTTAAACTAATAACACACAAACAATTATACGTTTTCATGTCTTTACTGAACACACCATGTAAACATTCACAATGCAGGGTGGAAAAAGTATGTGAACCCTTGGATTTAATAACTGGTTGACCCTCCTTTGGCAGCAATAACCTTAACCAAATGTTTTCTGTAGTTTCGGATCAGACCTGCAGAACGGTCAGGAGGAATTTTGGACCATTCCAATTTACAAAACTGTTTCAGTTCAGCAATATTCTTGGGATGTCTGGCGTGAACCACTCTCTTGAGGTCTTGCCACAGCATCTCAATCAGGTTGAGGTCAGGACTCTGACTGGGCCACTCCAGGAGGCGTATTTTCTTCTGTTGAAGCCATTCTGTTGTTGATTTACGTCTGTGTTTTGGGTCGTTGTCCTGTTGCATCACCCAACTTCTGTTGAGCTTCAATTGGCGGACAGATAGCCTAACATTCTCCTTCAAAATGTAATGGCGCCAGAAAGGATGGCTACCGTTTCATGGGCTCTTAACCAACCATACTATTTTGTTTGTTTTTTCAAATTTTTTGTAACTTATTTTGTACATAATGTTGCTGCTACCATCTTTTATGACTGAAAAGAGCCTCTGGAAATCAGAACAGCGATTACTCACCTTGAACTGGACGAAGAATTTCTCTTTAATGAGTCGGATGAGAGGGATTTACTCTATGCATATTTGTAAACAAAAGCTGGTGCACGATATCTAAGCAAGTCTCAAGGTTTTGCTCGCCTGTGGTAGTGTGGTCTACGGCTTGTCATGAGATACTCTATCTACCTAGAAAGTTTCATCTGTATTTTTCGTAGCTTTCTACATACCACCACAGACCGATGCTGGCACTAAGACCCTACTCAATGAGCTGTATACCGCCATAAGCAAACAGGAAAATGCTCATCCAGAGGCGGCGCTCCTAGCGGATTAATACAGGGAAACTTAAATCTGTTTTACCTCATTTCTATCAGCATGTTAAATGTGCAACCAGAGGGGAAAAACACTATAAACCACATTTACTCCACACACAGAGACGTGTACAAAGCTCTCCCTCGCCCTCCATTTGGCAAATCTGACCATAATTCTATCCTCCTAATTGCTGCTTACAAGAAAAAATGAATGCAGGAAGCATCAGTGACTCGGTCAATAAAAAAGTGGTCAGATGAAGCAGATGCAAAGATACAGGACTGTTTTCCTAGCACAGACTGGAATTTGTTCCGGGATTATTCTGATGGCATTGAGGAGTACACCACATCAGTCACTGGTTTCATCTATAAGTGCATCGATGACAACGTCCCTACAGTGACCATACATACCCCAACCAGAAGCCATGGATTACAGGCAACATTCGCACTGAGCAAAAGGGTAAAGCTGCCACTTTCAAGGAGCGGGACTCTAACCCGGAAGCTTATAAGAAATCCTGCTATGCCCTCCGACGAACCATCAAACAGGCAAAGCTTCAACACAGGACTAAGATTGAATCGTACTACACCGCCTCCGACACTCATCGGATGTGGCAGGGCTTGCAAACCATTACAGACTACAAAGGGAAGCACAGCTGAGAGCTGCCCAGTGACACGAGCCTACCAGACGAGCTAAATAACTTCTATGCTCGCTTCGAGGCAAGTAACACTGAAACATGCATGAGAGCATCAGCTGTTCCGGATGACTGTGTGATCGCCGCAGCGAGCGTGATGTGAGTAAGACCTTTAAAGAGGTCAACATTCACAAGGCCGCAGGGCCAGACGGATCACCAGGACGTGTACACTGAGCATGCGATGACCAACTGGCAAGTGTCTTCACTGACATTTTCAACCTCTCCCTGTCTGAGTCTGTAATACCAACATGTTTCAAGCAGACCACCATAGTCCCTGTGTCCAAAAACACTAAGGTAACCTGCCTATATGACTACCGACCCGTAGCACACACGTCTGTAGCCATGAAGTGCTTTGAAAGGCTGGTCATGGCTCACATCAACACCATTATCCCAGAAACTCTAGACCCACTCCAATTTGGATACCGCCGCAACCGATCCACAGATGATGTAATCTCTATTACACTCCACACTGCCCTTTCACACCAGGACAAAAGGAACATCTATGTGAGAATGATATTCATTGACTACAGCTCAGCGTTCAACACCATAGTGCCCTCAAAGCTCATCACTAAGCTAAGGACCCTGGGACTAAACACCTCCCTCTGCAACTGGATCCTGGACTTCCTGCATGCTCAGTCCCCTCCTGTACTCTCTGTTCACTCATGACGGCATGGCTAGGCACAACTCCAACACCATCATTAAGTTTCTCGATGACATAACAGTGGTTGGCCTGATCACCAACAGCGACGAGACAGCCTATATGGAGGAGGTCAGAAATCTGGCAGTGTGGTGCCAGGACAACAACCTCTCCCTCAATGTGATCAAGAATAAGGAGATGATTGTGGACTACAGGAAAAGGAGGACATAGCACGCCCCCCATTCTCATCGAAGGGGCTGTAGTGGAGCAGGTTGAGAGCTTGAAGTTCCTTGGTGTCCACATCACCAACAAACTAACATGGCCCAAGCACACCAAGACAGGGCAAGACAAAACCTATTCCCCCTCAGGAGACTGTAAAGATTTGGCATGGGTCCTCAGATCCTCAAAAGGTTCTACAGCTGCACCATCGAGAGCATCCTGACTGGTTGCATCACTGCCTGGTATGGCAACTGTTCAGCCTCCGACCGCAAGGCACTACAGAGGGTAGTGCGTACGGCCCAGTACATCACTGGGGCCAAGCTTCCTGCCATCCAGGACCTCTATATTAGGCGGTGTCAGAGGAAGGACCAACATTTTTTCAAAGACTCCAGCCACCCTAGTCATAGACTGTTCTCTATGCTACCGCACGGCATGCGGTACCGGAGTGCCAAGTCTAGGTCCAAGAAGCTCCTAAACAGCTTCAACCCCCAAACCATAAGACTCCTGAACATCCAATCAAATGGCTACCCAGACCATTTGCACCCCCACCCCCCTCTTTTATGCTGCTGCTACTCTCTGTTATTATCTATGCATAAGTCACTTTAATAACTCTACGCACATATATATATTATGTCAATTACCTCGACTAACCGGTGCCCCCGCACATTGACTCTATACCGGTGCCCCCTGTATATAGCCTCGCTATTGTTATTTTACTGCTGCTCCTCAATTATTTTCTACTTCTTAAAACTGTATTGATGATTAAGGGCTAAGGGCTTGTGAGAAAGCATTTTACTGTAACGTCTACACCTGTTGTATTCGGCGCATGTGACAAATACAATTACATTTTAGTTGATTAGAAATGTCTTGATAAACTTGGGAATTCATTTTTCCGTCAATGATGGCAAGCTGTCAAGGCCCTAAGGCAGGAAAGCAGCCCCAAACCATGATGCTCCCTCCACCATACTTCACAGTTGGGATGAGGTGTTGATGTTGGTGTGCTGTGCCTTTTTTTCCCACACATAGTGTTGTGTTCCTTCCAAACAACTCAACTTTCATCTGTCCACAAAATATTCTGCCGTAGTGCTGTGGAACATAGCAACATCCAGGTGCACTTCTGCAAACTTCAGACGTGCAGCAATGTTTTTTTTTTGGACAGCAGTGGCTTCTTCCGTGGTGTCCTCCCATGAATACCATTCTTGTTTAGTGTTTTACGTATCGTAGACTCGCCAACAGAGATGTTAGCATGTTCCAGAGACTTCTGTAAGTCTTTAGCTGACACCCAAGAATGCTTCTTAACCTCATTGAGCATTCTGCGCTGTACTCTGCAGTCATCTTTGCAGGACGGCCACTACTAGGGAGAGTAGCAACAGTGCTGAACTTTCTCCATTTCTATACAATTTGTCTTAACGTGGACTGATGAACATCAAGGCTTTTAGAGATACCTTTGTAACCTTTTCCAGCTTTATGTACTTCTACACCTGCATTGCTTGCTGTTTGGGGTTTTAGGCTGGGTTTCTGTACAGCACTTTGAGATATCAGTTGATGTAAGAAGGGCTTTATAAATAAATTGTATTTGATTATGCAAGTCAACAATTCTTAATCTTAGGTCTTCTGAGATCTCTTTGGTTCGAAGCATGGTTCACATCAGGCAAATTTGAGTTTGAATAGCAAACTCAAATTTTGATGGTTTTTTGGGCTAAGGCAGCTCTAACCACCATCTCCAACCTCGTCTCATTGATTGGACTCCAGGTTAGCTGACTCCTGACTCCAATTAGATTTTGGAGAAGTCATTAGCCTAGGGGTTCACATACCTTTTCCACCCTACACTGTGAATGTTTAAATTATGTATTCAATATAGAGAAGAAAAATACAATAATTTGTGTGTTATTAGTTTAAGCACACTATGTTTGTCTATTGTTGTGACTTAGATGAAGATCAGATCAAATTTGATGACCAATTTATGCAGAAATCTAGGTAATTCCAAAGGGTTCACATACTTTTTCTTGCCACTGTATGATAGAACTGAACTGTGTCTCCCAGCCTAGAATCACCAGAGATAACATCAGACTAACACATTATCACCACAAACCCACCCCAAATCTTGTGAGTGTGTGTGTGTGTGTCTCACTGACAACGATGAGACAGTCTATAGTGAAGAGGTCAGAGACAGGATAACAACCTCTCCCTCAACGTGATCAAGACAAAGGAGATGATCGTGGACTACAGGTAAAGGAGGACTGAGCACGCCCCTATTCTCATCAACGGGGCTGTAGTGGAGCAGGTTGAGAGCTTCAAGTTCCTTGGTGTCCACATCACCAACGAACTATCATGGTCCAAACACACCAAGACAGTCGTGAAGAGGGCACGACAACTCCTATTCCCCCTCAAGAGACTGAAAAGATTTGGCATGGGTCCTCAGATCCTCAAAAAGTTCTACAGCTGCACCATTGAGAGCATCCTGACTGGTTGCATCACCAACTGGTATGGCAACTGCTCGGCCTCCGACCGCAAGGCACTACAGAGGGTAGTGCGTACGGCCCAGTACATCACTGGGGCCAAGCTTTCTGCCATCCAGGAACTCTATACCAGGCAGTGTTAGAGAAACCCCATTAAAATTTGCCAAAGTCTCCAGCAAGCGGTACCGGATCGCCAAGTCTAGGTCCAAAAGGCTTCTTAACAGCTTCTACCCCCTAAGACTCCTGAACAGCTAATCAAATGGCTACCCGGACTATTTGCATTGTCGTCCCATATTTGCATTACGCTGCTGCTACTCTCTGTTTAATATCTATGCATAGTTACTTTACCTCTACCTACATGTACATATTACCTCAATTACCTCGATTAACCTGTGCCACCGCTCATTGACTCTGTACCGGTACCCCTGTATATAGCCCCGCTACTGATATTTTATTGTTGCTCTTTAATTATTTGTTATTTTTCTTCTTTTTATTTATTTTTTACTTCAGTTTATTTTAGTAAATACTTTCTTAACATTTATTTTTCTTAACTGCATTGTTGTTTAAGGGCTTGTAAATAAGCATTTCACTGTAAGGTCTACACCTATTGTATTCGGCACATGTGACAAATACAATTTGATTTGATTTTGTGTGAGAGACATCCTGCAGTGCCTATGGTGGCCACACGAGGATGCTAACCTCCCTGCTAACCAATATCAACTGAGAGATGAGGTTTCACTCTGGTTGTATTGAATGTGGACAAATTACAAGCCTGAGGGGGGAGATGAGAAGAAAATGCAAGTTCAGGTGATAGTAGATAACAGAGCAGAACAAACATGATACTCTTCCATGTTGTATCATGACTCCCAGAAATCCTGTTAATCAGTAACTGGATATAATTCCTTGAGGGCAGAAGTATGTGGGGTTCAGAGTGGCCAAATATGTTAGGGGAAATATGTAAAGCCCCTAGTTTAGTGTTTCTAGATAGTCTTCAAGTTGGACTCTGGCACCCAAAGAGGATATTGTTTACCGGTGTATGTAAGCCTCATTTGCACACCTTATAACAGCATTGCTGATTGAAATGGTTTCCCCTGTCGATGTGCCATTTCCCATTTGGTCTAAACACATAAACACAACAGGTACATGTACTGTTTTCCATTCCAGCAGCAAGAAATTGTGATGAAAACTATTTTGATTGTACAGCAGAGGAGAGGTTAGGTTGAGGGAGCATGTGAGAAAGAGCCAGTCAGTGAGAGAGAGTATAGAGAAGAGAAAGAGCGAGACAGTGAGAGAGACAGCAAGAAAGATAGTTAGTTAGTATTGAAATCATCATATCAGGGTCAGAATCTGCCCAACAGAGCATGAATGCTGCTCAGCTGAAGATAAGATGGTGACCCACGGGGGAACCTGTAGGCTTATTCGATCACACTCAACTGATCTAGACTCAGCTCATTTTATTTGCACTCATTATAGAGTCTCTTTAACGCTTGGATAGAAGGCTAACAATAGTTTTACAAATACTGTAGCATTGTCTATTATTAACTCAGTGTTGATGGAAATATTGACATTATCACATATGGCACTGACTATGCCTGTGCTACATTTCTAACTCTGTTGTGCTGTGAATGAATAACATTCCAGGCAGTTGAGGGATGTCTTTATAGCAGTTTCTATTGCTCCATCCATCCACAGGTGATGTCATGTTGTCTTGAGCTGTAACGGCTGACAAAGAATGTCCCTCCTGTACTCTGCGCCTCCCCTGTTGTGTGTGTGTGTGTGTGTGTGTGTGTGTGTCTGGCTCCAGAGCCAGTTTTTCCTGAGGTGAGTTGTTCCTCACACCTCACAGCTAATCTGCAGTCAGACGGGTCAGGAAGGCAAGCTCTGACAGGCTCTCTCTCTCTCTCTGTCCAACCTCTTCCACACAGCCTCCTCCGCCTGTCTGGCTGCCTACAGCTCACTGCTCAGATACACAGAGATAGAACAGCAGGATCTGCAGTCATGAAAAATGTTACATCTTTCCTAATGTTTAGAGCATCGTATAGCATGGATGTCATTTCACCCACACAGTGATGCTGTCCAGAAGCTGCCTTTAAAAGTGTGTGAATTATTTTCCAGTGCTCCAGAGGAGTGATAATTGTTATTATGCCTTTAATTCAGCATAACCTTGGCAGGACACTAAAGCATTGGGGTCAGTAGCTCTGTAAACCATAGCCCACAATCCAGCACCACCGCTGGCCCATTACCCTGCTCCAATACCACATCAGCCTCTTCACTGAGTACCACAGGGGCAGCCGTGACCTCTATCCATGGTTTTGGACATCCCCCAAGAAGAGACTGCATCCCAAATGTCACTCTATTCCCTATATAGTGCACTATGTAGAGAATAGGGTGCCAGAGAGAGAGGGAGTGCAGGGTAATGGCCGCTTCTTCAGGGGTGGGCAGGATTTCACAGCTGCCGTGCCTCAATTACCCTGCGTGTGGTAATCTCCGCTAATCCAGCGGGTTTGCTGGGGGAGTTAACATCACCATTCACCACACTTTCCAATCCCATGTACAGGCTCCTCTAGAGTGGCTCTGTGGCACTGACGTAAGTCGCTAGCCAGGGCCTCCATGCTGCTTCTTCACGGACATAGACATGTCACAGTTATAGCTTCAGACATTCCCAGTTATACAGACAGACAGGCTTGGATTTAGCAAGGCCATTAGAGAGAGAGAGAGAGCGTGCGTGTGTGAGAAAGCGCGCGTGTGTGTGTGTGTGAGCGTGCTTGCGTGATGCATGTGACAAAGCAGGATTTTCTCCATGGCTTTCCCGACCTCGGTGAACACAGGCCAGTCTAATGAGGGCACCAGGAAAGGACCAGGAAAGGTTGGGCTGATGATCCCGTTAGCAGCAGTCCAGACCCCAGTCTAAACTCTGGCTAAGCATCCTGAGGAATTTGAGACATGATCTGTGACTCACGCTGGACAAGTTGGAGACCAATTACTCAATTACACACTCTTCACTGGAGCGGAGAGATTTAAAAGGCATACCAGGGCTTTGAAATAATGGTGGTTAGTTAGCTGAGCTCACCCATTAGTAAAATACCAGCGAGTGTGGAAGGATTGACCCCTAGCTGTGGCCCCTAGCTGTGGGCTCTGGTTCTCTGTTCTAATGTGGCAATTTGGCAGTGGTTCCAATGGTTCCAGGGCTAGAAAATGTACAGCAGCGGTGTGAATGGTCTTATCATCTTCACATAGAGGGAGAGAACAAACAGCTAAATTATTGAAGAGCGCTGTCCATAAACACTGACACTAGCAGTATGTGTGTAGTGTAGGGTTAGGTTTGGTGTTAGCATGTGTGTAGGTCAGGTCAAATTAGAAGTTACAAGGCTGTGATGACAAGCTCAGATTAGGCACCTTCACACTAAAAGAAAGGATGTGATCAAAAGATCCGTTGCTGGGAATCAGTTAGCTGACTCAAAATGGAGCCTATTGCACAGTACTTCTCCTGCACTGTAAAAAGTAGGACGGTACAGTTCTTCATCTGAAGTGCTTTTTCTGATTGGTATGACCCAAAATCACGCTTTGGTTCTTTCAACCTATTATATTAGTCTGAAATCAAATAACGACTTTGACAGATCAATGTGATTTTTTTTTTTGAATGAAAGATTCTAAATTGTTTTCAACACGTCATGCACATTCACATTGCATAGCGGTGCGTGCAATGTAGTGGCAGCAGCCTATCAGAAGAGTTGTAGGCGTGGCCTATTGGGTCTGTGGCTTTCAGTTTGTTATTTTTGGCCACCTGTGAGAGTGAATGTCATTCCAGGTAATGTGTTCTGTTTTTATTATTTTATTATTATATGTTGACTGCCAGCACTGAATTTTAATAAATGGAAAATCCACTCAAAAACTAACTTTTGGTTTCTTTTTCATTAGTCCACTGTTGATACAGTCCCAAAATGTTTTGCATGTCAGCAGTCAAGATTTTAAGATATTGGACTTTCAAGAAGCAAAGTGTCATCATCATCATGATGATGCAAAATGAGTGGTTATGAGTAGACTAATGAGATGGTCACCATTGGATTACATTATTTTAACCAGTTAATTTGAAAGTCTTATGCAAAGAAAGTGTCATTATTTCATGTTATGGAACCAACTTAATATCTTGATTAACAATAAATTGATGTAACTGCTTGTAACCCAATTGAAGAAATGTAGATGGGTAATTCCAAAGTGAAAAATCAACTAAAATGTGTTATTTATATACTGTAATCATTTTCATTTATGATATTTTTTAGTAAGTTGAGTATTTAAAGAAACAGGTTGCAACTTGAAACATACAGTAGGTTTGTTAATAATCAAATATAACAGTTGGCATTGAGTCATATATTTGGTTTCAACAAATGTAGTTTTTTTCAATTGAGAAAACCTAACTCATGTAATTGTAACCAGTTGACACAATTTTTTTTAAATTCAAATAGTCACTTTTTACAGTGTGTTCACTCCACTGTGCAATGCATGATGGAATTGGTATGGAGCTGATGCGGCAGGTAACCTAACGGTTAAGAGAATTGTGACTATAACTGAAAAGTTGTTTCTTATATATATTTAAGTAAGGACATGTAATCCCTAAACAGCCTGACAAGATCAACAAATCAAAAACAAACTGTATAACCACAAACTGCCTGGAACTTATATGGATGACTAAGGCAGGAATGAGACTGCAGCAGGTTGGCATTTATTGTCATGAATCTTGCCTTGGAGGCAGCTCTGCATAGTGGTCACTAGCTGGCACAGCCACAGTCATAAAATCTGATTTTAAACCTAACACTAACCTTAACCTTAACCACACTGCTAACCTTATGCCTAACCTTAACCTTAAATTACGACCAAAAAGGAAATGTTTGTTTTCATGAATTGTTACAATATGTGACTCGTTTCAATAATCAAGGCGTATTTGGGGCGGCAGGTAGCCTAGTGGTTAGAGTATTGCGCCAGTACCCGAAAGGTTGCTGGATCAAATCCCCGAGCTGACAAGGTGAAAATCTGTCATTCTGCCCCTGAACAAGGCAGTTAACCCAGTGTTCGTAGGCCGTCCTTGTAAATAAGAATTTGTTCTTAACTGACTTGCCTAGTTAAATAAAGGTTAAATAAAAAAAATTCAGAAGTCACTACTTCACAGGAGAGGCATTTTAATTTTAATTTTATCAAAATGCATTTTTTTTTACAGAAATGCCTTCTGAAACATGCAAACTTTCATGTGCCTTAATAACAAACGTGTATGCCATCTGTAAATATGAATACAATTTTTAGATTATGAGCCTAGTTGGTTTAGCCACGGAAAAAGACAGGAATCTTTCCACTAGCCAGGGCGGCGCACAATTGGCCCAGCATCGTCCGGGTTTGCCCGGAGTAGGCCGTCATTGTAAATAAGAATTTGTTCTTAACTGACTTGCCAAGTTAAATAAAGGTTCAATTAAATAAAAAAGACTGTTAGTTAGCTAGCAAACATTAGCTTTCTGGCTCGCTAGCTAACATTACGTGTATGATCTGTGTAGTAATATTATTTGTATCTCAGAAAGCTAACATTGACCCTAGTTGGTTAGTTTTAGCTAGCTGCAGATTCATACTCTAGCATTTCATGCATTGTGGCTAGCTATGACAATCCATTTGTACTGTAGCTATGGGCTGGGATTATGGTTCATTGTTTAGCTAGCTAGCTGGCTACATGTCTAAACAAAAGACTCTACTTCGCAAGAGAATGATTACATGACCCATCAAGTTAGCCAGGTATGTCTGGGGGTGGTTACGGACATCTATTGTATATCATGAACATGTGTACTGTACATGTCTAGACAACAGTGACCCATCCACTTTTCTAGATGTGGTTGGGGGTGGTTATAGAATTTCTTTCACATGACCCATCAATTTAGACAAGTGTCTGGGTAAGCATCATCTAATAAGCTAATTATAAAATATAAATAAAATATTTTTATCTGGACACTTTCAAAGTCAGATTAGGATATAGGCCAAGTACCTGATGAAGTGTATTTTTACCTGAAGTTTTGAAAGAGATGGGTGGGGCTAAGGCTTAAGGGTGTGTGAACGATGCTGAATAGGTGTAGACAAAGACGAGCTCTCCAGTAGGTGTACCAAAATATTCAAGGGACATTTTCTCAAAAGTGGGGTTACAAGTTTATCAACTTTCAAAGCAGAATTACTTTCTCATTGTTTCTCAACTGCAGTGTATGATATACCATTTTGTAGCTCTGAATCTCTACTTTTATCCAATGTAAAAAAACAAAAGCAATTTCAAATGTTACTAGTCTACATAAGACCGAATGGAGGCGGTGGATCACACATAGCCAATATTGACTTTGCAGCTGGCCCATCTAGAGGAAATCACTCAGTTCTGCCTCCAGGGCAAGATTCATGACAATAAATGTCAACCTGCGAGACTGCATGCATCAAGAGCTCAGAAGGCAGCTGACACTTAGTCCAGTGGTGGGAAAAGTACCCAATTGTCCTACTTGTGTAAAATTAAAGATACATTAATACAAAATTACTCAAGTAAAAGTGAAAGTCACCCAGTATAATACTACTTGAATAAAAGTCTAAAAGTACTTGGTTTTAAAAATACTTAAGTATCAAAATTAAAAGTAAAAGTATAAATAATGTCAAATTCCTTATATTAAGCAAACCAGACCGCACCATTTTAGTGTTTTTAAAATTTACAGATAGCCAGGGGCACACTCCAACACAGAGATAATTTACAAACGAAGCATTTGTGTTTAGTGTGCCCAGAGGATCAGAGGCAGTAGGGATGACCAGGGATGTTCTCTTGATAATTGTGTGATTTGGGCCATTTTCCTGTCTTGCTAAGCATTCAAAATGTAATGACTACTTTTGGTGTCAGGGAAAATGTATGGAGTAAAAAGTACATTATTTTCTTAAGAAATGTAGTAAAGTAAAAGTAGTCAAAAATATAAATTGTAAAGTACAGATACCCCAAAAAGCAACTTAAGTAGATACTTTAATGTATTTTTACTTAAGTACTTTACACCACTGATTTAGTTTGATGCTAAACATTTTGTAACCTGGAACTTAAAACCTGTTGAGCTGCAGAGGTTTAGTGAGAGGATGTCTGTGTGTCTGGTATAGCGATGATAAATGCTCGTGTGTGTGTTTCATACTCTATGTCCACAGCTGGGTCAATGAGACTGAGGCAGCAGAATAGTCCTGACCGGTTTACAACCCACTTGATCGTATTACTGAGTGACGATCAATGAGCTTTACATCCTTGAGTCTTTCGTGATCGCTTACCCTACTGAGAAACAAAATACACCCATGGAGAGAGACAGCGAGAGAGAGAGAGAGATGGATGACTGGTCCTGATCTTAGATAATTAATCTCTCCTGCAGACCCACTCAATACTCATTCAGATATTTATTTAATTTATCACAATGTGAAATCAATCAAGAGTGACATTCAAACTTACTTGGTTTTTGGAGGCTTGGTGACTCGAGCGCAAGGGACTCTATGGACCTCACCCGACTCTGCTGTGGATGCGCTTGCTTCACCATTCGAGCCGAATCTGCTCGATACGAACCGCTTTCGAGCACAATGGGAATCCGTTCCAAACTTCTGCCTGATCTCTCATAACCCGCATTGGTGTACCGCATGGGGCCACCTGCGGCAGAGGTGACTGGGTATCCAGTGTTCCCCTCCTCATGTCTGGACCGACTCTGAAGTGAGGACGCGCGGTGGTGATGCGTATTGTTGGTCCCGTTGCTCGAATCCAGTGGAATAACTTTGTTTTCAATCCGAGTTCCGACAGAGCAGGCAGAGAGCGGGGCTGGTTTTTGCGCTGGCAGATGGTGCTGATTAGAGTGCGGGTGTTCCGTGTGCACGGCAGACTGGCCCTTCATTTGGTTGTTGTTGTCCGGGTTCAGCATGGAGTATCGCAACCCCGCCACGAAGCGCTCAAATGTCAGGCAACCATGCGGTGGGGCCACCCGCCTCAGGCACTCCAGCACCCCGCCGGGCAAATCATGAGTATCTGCCCCTTGCCATCGACTCTCAATCTCCGATATGTGCACATACCCTCTCTTCCCGTCATCAAGGATGTCAAAGAGTGTCCTCAAACTTTGTAAAAATGCTTTGGGTAACCCATCTGTTGAATATTCCGTGTCTTTAGGCTGCATTTTACCGCTTCTGCTTGTCTTGCCTTCTCTTCTTGTGCCAATCCTACCGTAAATTGTCGATGACCAATTCAATTTGCAGCTCCGATCAGTCACTATCAGAGCCATTCATTTGTCAATCGTTGAACTGAATAATGGCAAACTCAAACCTCACCAAGATATATCTTATAACGTGGTTATAAAGTCTTATTACTTTGCGCGTGATACAACAAATATTCGTTTGTAATAAGTAGCCTAGCCTACTATATTTATTCAAAACTGAATAGAAATTCTACCAACTTCTCTTTATGTCTTCCATTGACGAAACACTGCTTCCCCTCTCCGCATTTGCAGCTCCAGGATACTTTTTTTCAACTGGACAGTCCTTCAAACGTCTGCGCAGATTTGTCTAGGGACGCAGCCATTGGTCATCGTCAGAATTGCCGTGCGTTTATTGGTAGGAGCTTGTGGAAGGCAGAAGTTTGAGTTGTGCTTTTGTTATTCATAGAGCCGGACGTTATTCGCCCAAGGATTCATACCCTGCCCACTTTATGAGTGAGGCAATATGTGTGTTTACCCTACATGTGGGTCTAATTGTTAAAAAAAAGAGAGGCAGTCTTTACCCAAGATGTTTACAGTAATGTTTATACGTAGTAATAGGCGTACGATACATTGTAGCCTACGAGTGATACATTGTAGATTAGAGCATTGTATTACCGCTATATTCCATAAATGAAAGTGTTTTAACTGACTAAGCCACTTATATTTCAGAATGTTTAACATATCGGGCTTTGTAAGCTTTATATGACCAAACATATCATAAAATATCTTTAGAAAAAAGGTTCTTATAACTAACACAAGTCACAGCAATCTCCTCTTTCCTCCATGTAGATACATCATTAGAGAAGTCACTTCCATTTCATCCTCAAGCCTCGCTTGCTCAGACTTGAATTCTTCTCTCATCCCTTGAGGACAACTTTTAATTTGATGTAATTTAAGTTTCACTCTGTCACAGGGAATGCTGCAACTTATATAGGGTACATTTCTGATGTATCCCTGTTTCTACTCTCTCCTCTCACTGTAAACCAACCAACACAGTACTAGTCATTATTGATAACATATTGATTTTGTGAACAGAATCACTGAATGCCTGAGGGTGAGATCAAATTGATTGTCATAGTAAAGGATTTGACAATTGCATACAGTAGAAAGTCCTACACACAGTGGCTTTGGTCATTACTGGAGGGAATTATCCTAACAGTAAACCCTCTTTGGCTACTCCACCGGGGTCAGCTAGTGCACGCTCCTATGTAGTAGCATAGCTAGAGAAAAAGATGGTGTGTGTGCGTGCGTGTGCATGCTCATGTGTGTGTGCACGTGGCAGAGAGAGATAGGCTGCACTGCCAATGTGAGTGGTGTTCTTTTACTGATCGGCAGGTTCACAGAGTCAGACAATTTAATCCTCAATTCTCTACCAGCCTCCCTCCCCTCCTTCTTTTCCTTTCACTCTGTCTCTCTCTCCCTGTCACGCACAAACACCGCCACAGTCACACAAACACATAAGCCTGCGCGCGCGCGCGCGCGCGCACGCACGCACACACACACACACACACACACACACACACACACACACACACACACACACACACACACACACACACACACACACACACACACACACACACACACACACACACACACACACACACACACACACACACACACACACACACACACACACACACACACACACTACAGTGCCCACAGTTCATGAGTGGAAGCTAAACCATGAGTGCACTGAGGGAATTATCCCTGACCCTGCTATTGTTTATCTTACTTATTAGAACCATAGGTTTACCCTCACCCCACTGGCCAACTCACACGCACACACATTATATCTTTTTTTTAACTTGTGCTCTGTATCTCTGTCTCTCCCTTCAGCAATATCACTGTGCATGTGGCAAACCATTTGAGAGCTGGGTCACCGCATTATTTTCGGGAAGTGCTTCAAATCTTAGGCTTTTATCCAAAGTTGAGTCACAATGGAAGACAAAGTGGAAGTACATTTAAGCGATGGAGGCTAAAGGAGGGAACAGATAGTGCCAAGTCTTTCTCTCATTTAGCCTTCAGATTAGACTGTGAATGTCTATTCGCAAATAATAAACCCAATCCAATCCTCATCTATGACAAGGATTGCCTAGTGGTTAGAGCGTTGGGCCAGTAACCCGAAAGGTTGCTGGATCAAATCCCTGAGCTGACAAGGTAAAAATCTGTCATTCTGCCCCTGAGCAAGGCAGTTAACCCACTGTTCCCTGGGTGCTTAAGATGTGGAGGTCGATTAAGGCAGCCCCCCGCACCTCTCTGATTCAGAGGGGTTGGGTTAAATGCGGAAGACACATTTCAGTTGAAGGCATTCAGTTGTACAACTGACTAGGTATCCCCCATTTCCAAGCCTTCATTCTGTTCCTGCTTTTCTGGAGTTTCTGGAGCCTAGTATTGTTAAGAGGGTTTATTTAAGCACTTTTCTGGGTGCCTAAGGTAATGGACTTTGGTCACCTAGTTTCTCCGGATAGTTGTGTAAAAAGACTCTATTGTTTCACTGGCCTCCATTAAGTGAGAAAAACACATATTTGCACAAATTTGAAAAGGAAACTAGTTCAGTTATGCAAATGGTGCCACGGTAGGGTTTTAGATACAATACAATCGCATTGTGTTCTATTTACACCCATACTGATTTTTACCACCCATGAAGCTGATCCTGTGTTTTTTATAACAATAATGATGCAAAGGACTGATATCTTAGCCAAATCCTTCAGACTCCTATAAATACATGCAGTATGTATTTATAGATTGTAATGCATGTCTTGCTCTAGTCTAAGCCATCTATCGAATTCATTATGTGACAGGGGGCTTATGGAAGAATGTTTCCTTGTTCTTGGAAGCATTGTTAATCACTGTAAATACCAAACTACATAGTAATGACACACTGTGCCTCTAGTATGTATGAAGACAGAAATATCAGACCAATTCCAATATGCCTGTTAGCATTAGTTCAGGTATGATTTTTAATGGCCTTGAGAAAAGGAGCTTGAACCATACTACATCTTCATGTTTTACCCAGCATCAGTATATTTAGAATCCTTACAAACTCTACTCTAGAGAAGGCTAGTAACAGTGACTAAAGTTCGGGGCAGGGTACTGGGCGAAGGCCATCTAGTGAAACTATTTAACATTCTGATGGCATGGAGATAGAGAATGTTTGTCTCGCAGTCCCAGCTTTGATTCACCTGTACTGTCTCCGCCTTCTAGATGGTAGCGGGGTGAACAGGCTGTGGCTCGGGTGGCTGAGATCCTTGACGATCTTCAAATCAAATAGAATTTTATTGGTCACATACACGTGTTTAGCAGATGTTATTGCGGGTGTAGCAAAGTGCTTGTAAAAGTGTATACCTATAGGAAGGGAGGAGCAAAATGGTGTCGTGGCCACTACTACACCAGATCAAGCTTGGTGTTATAATTTTTGGATTATCAGCTAATGCATTGTGTGGGACGTACACATTGTCTTGAATGTCCTGAAAAGTCAGTCAGAGTCAATAGAATGAGTTAAGCTGGTCATTTGGGACATGAGAAGATTAAGACACACATAAGACTATAGGCCGTTACTGCAATGAGACCGGACAGGAGGTAGAATACACTGACTTGAAGTGTCAAATAGTCACAGTTTCACGCTCTCATGCCTCTTCTTCAACCAAATGAGCAAATTCGCACGAGAGATGTGAGTGGCTTTACATATATATACGTGAGCCAGCTAGTGGTGGCATGTCTAAATAATGGTGACCAAAGCCCCCTCTCCAGACTCACAGCATTTACTATATATATATACTGTAAGTGACAAAAGCAAACATGATCTATTTAATGGATGTTTCAGAGGTAAATCCTGTACGTCGTTAACACTAATGCTTATCACTAACAGGAAATCAACACATTGTGCTAATCTGTTTTAGCCTATTCATTTTAAACTGCTTCAGTTCAATGAACATTATGTCATGTATCATTACAGACATCTTCACATTAGCGTACCCTCGTCTGTGTGGACTTCTCTTCCCTCCGGTCATCACTTCTTTGCCATCTCTCATCAACGCAAATTCCATTGACTTTAAATTGAACAGAATTAGGCAAATCATGCAAAGTACTCACAAATGTGTTAATAAAAAAAATCCACTAAGGATTAAAAGCTATAATCATAAAATATCCTAGATAAATTGATGTAGTATTAGCCTACATAAAGTGTGAGACACATTCACCAAGTGGATGAATACAGACAGTACAGTCCTTACAATGCAATTCTAGAAGACCTTTGTCAAATAGTTTCGCATCCTGTAAGGCATCCTGCTCATACCCTCTGTTGACTCAAAGTAAAGTTGAGGAGTTGCTAAATAAAGTCAATTCTGAATGAAAGAGAAACAAAGCATTATACCTAGTGATATACTGTATGTTATGCTGCTAGTATAACCTGTCCCAAACTGTGTTAAATGCGCAGGAATTCTACAAAACCTCAATGATCCATACTAACCACTAGTGGCAATTTAGGAAACTATTGGTTCGTTTCAGCCGTACAGCATGCCAACCAAGGCATAAAAAATAATACAGGATCATGAGCTTAAAATTTGAATCCCAATTTTTTTTTTTTTGTGGAACTCTGTCAAAATGCAACAACATTTGCCCTCGTATCCTGCTCCAGGGATTTTTCTGCCATTGTAATCCTTGGGCGGTCCGCCTAAGCTTTTTTTTCGGGTCACCTAAGTGCAAACAGTGTAAAAAAAATAAAACTAAGTGTAAACTTAAACGACTAAAACCAGATATAAAGTATGTAGAAAAGATAATGGACCTATACATTTTAAAATAATATAATCTCTGAGAACTAACAATCACCAAAATAAAAACTAGACTGCAGGGAGAAAGGAAAATTCCCAAAACAATTTAGCAGTATTCATTTTTCTTATTGTTTGAGCAAAAGAAACTAGCTTTAAAACTGCAAAGAAAATCCTCAGCTCCATGGCAGAATATGTAGAATTGTGGGAAATTAGCATTAAACCTCTTAAGGATTAGCCCATTTTTCAATTTTCATCTAAAATGACATACCCAAATCTAACTGCCTGTAGCTCAGGCCCTGAAGCAAGGATGTGCATATTATTGGTACCATTTGAAAGGAAACACTTTGAAGTTTATGGAAATGTGAAAGGAATGTAGTAGAATATAACACTATAGATCTGGTAAAAGATAATACATAATCTTTGAAATGCAAGAGAAAGGCCATAATGTATTATTCCAGCCCAGTTGCAATTTAGATTTTGGCCACTAGATGGCATCAGTGTATGTGCCACATTTTAGATGAACCATTGAATGAGCCATTGAATTTCTGTTCAAAATTTTGAATCTAGACTGCCCAAATGTGCCTAATTTGTTTATTAATAACTTTTTATGTTCAAAATTGTGCACTCTCCTCAAACAATAGCATGGTATTTTCACTGTAATAGCTACTGAAAATTGGACAGTGCAGTTAGATTAACAAGAATTTAAGCTTTCTGACAATATCAGATATGTCTATGTCCTGGGAAATGTTCTTGTTACTTACAACCTCATGCTAATCGATTTAGCCTACGTTAGCTCTACCATCCCGTGGAAGGGACACCAATCCCGAAGAAGTTTTAAACTGCAACATTTTCTCTCAGATGCATGACAAAAGGCGCCCGGCTCGCCACAAGGAGTCACTAGAGAGTGATGAGCCAAGTAAAGCCCGCCCTGGCTAAACCCTCCCCTAACACAGACGACGCTAGGCCAATTGTGCGCCGCCCTGTGACACAGCCTGGGATTGAACCCGGGTCTGTAGCGATGCACTGCCTTAGACCGCTGCGCCACTCAGGAAGCCCTAGATAAATAGCTTTAGGCTCTCATCTCCAAGATGGGAGCCTCTAAAATGTGTTAGAAAATGTAGCCACGCTCTTTGCCACACCCCCTACCAAACCCCCTTTTTAATCCAGAAAAAACCCTGCGCTCCAAATCCAAATCTCACAGCCTATTGGTCTGGAAATCTGACCCTTACTCATGTGTCAACAGTGGTTTACCTTTGAGGAGATAAAAGCTTAATGATATACATGATTTCTATTGCATTAAACCCAGTAAATCAAATCAATTTTTATTTGTCACATGAGCAGAATACAACATGTGAAGTATTTACAGGATGTGATCAAATGGACATTGTTTATTCAACCCTCAAGCCCCAAGGACCACTCTATAACATATAATAATGTTTTTCCCTTACCTTTTCCATATATTAAATAAACTATGCACTATACAGGACTCATCTGAACACAAGTCAGGGTGGCCCAATCTGACAAAATGCCATGATCAACTAAAACCCTTACACGGTTTTCTGATCTATATAAAGGGTTCAATCACTAAACCCGCGTGAAACTAAGTCCAGCATGGCAGAACATTGTCCAATGGTGACACAGTTGAACCATAATACATAAATAAATGTGTTTATTGATAGGGTTGAGATGTGAAGCAGAGGACTGGGGTTGCCTGTACATGAGTATGTCCTGTGGTCATTCCATCACATCTCCATATGGGGTCTTCTTCGGCCCAGCTGGTTCCTCAGGGGCAGGCTCTGCTACTGCAATACAGACAAACACAGAGCGATGTCAGAGACCTGAGAGCTGAATAAACCGCTGACCTAATGTCTACCCCTCTTATTTTGTGTCCGTCTTCACAACCAGCATTGAGATTTACTCCACGTAGTATAGAATGGCATAGAGTAGAGTAGAACCACTGCTATACTCACTGTGTGGTGTTCTGTCTGGTACTTTCCCTGTCTCTATTAGCATCCATAGGTCAGTGCACTTCATTGTCTCCCAGCGTGTCACTGCATAGCTGCCCACTGACGAAGCCGCTGAAGCGGAGTAGAGGGGGCAATGAAAGGAACAAGGTGAGACAAAGCATTAGACATGATTGACGTTTAGACAATCATTCTAAACTCTATATTACTGAAAGTTATAGCTAAACATCACATTCTGTAATTTGAGAACACAGGCACACTCTCACCTGTTGAAATCAGCAGGTTCCACTGCAAAGGATATGGAAGCCTCTTCTGAATAACTTTTTGTATGAGAAATAATCCACTTGTCCCTACAATAGAGAGTACAGGAAATGTTAGGGTACGTGAAAGAGGCTCCACGATGCATTTATGCATAAATAAATAGTTATTATATGAAGTGAAAACAAAGCATTGGGAGAGTGTCTGTCACTCACCCAATATAAAGGTCCCTGTCCCTTTCATGAAGGCATGAGACTGACAGGCAGCATACTGCTGTAAACCCTGAGAGAGAAGAAAGATCGCAAATGGGTTGAATACAAAATGCAATCATCATTTGAGAGATTATTTGATGTTCAATATGTGTCCCAGGTTAGGTAGCTCTGGTAAGAAATCTGAGAACACAACTAGCAAGGAAGAACAAGGAAGGCTGTAAAACCTAGCAAATGTATATAATCGTGTTTAAAACGTGAAAACACAAAGCAAGTGTAATCTACAACTGAGCTATAGGAACCATTTAGCAGTGTCTTGCGTAAAATGTTGAAGCAGTAGAAAGAGAAAGGACCAACCGGATGTTTTGCTGCAAGCGCATCGTCCACTTTTGTGAGTCCAAGGTTGACCATTTCGTAAATAAACACTTTAATTAAGTTGACGTATTTATTATACCACTACAATATCCAACATATACAAGCCGATGTGTACATAACTGTTATGAAACTTTCAACTTCCGCATAGAGTAAAACAAATCCCGAAGAGTATAATTTTATGAAGGTTTCTGTGATACTAAATGACTCACGACGCCTCGTGGTGTGGGGGCATCAGTGCAGCTCTTAACTAATGACTGTTGAGAGGCATAAAGTGTGCATTACTGTATTCACTTTTATGGGTAGATAAATCGTTTTGCTTAGTGGTATTGGTATAGTTTATTTTCTGCTGTGTAAACATTTGTAATTTCTATATTATGCAAAAGTTTAAGATTTAGCATACAAAAAAAATTCAAAGGCCGGTAATCAAAACTACAATAGAACATGCTTGTCACAGTCTTGATTATTTTCTTCTCTGAACATGTAAGATTTTTTAGTGTGATCCAATGCTTTACTCTACTGGTCATAGTCAGCTTTTATTTAGGCAAGTCAGTTAAGAATAAGTTCTTAATTACAATGATGGCCTACCAAAAGGCCTCCTGCGGGGACAGGGGCTGGGATTAAAAATAAAATAATAGGACAAAACACACATCACGACAAGAGAGACAACACAACGCTACATAAAAGAGAAACCAAAGACCGCAACATAGCAAGGCAGCAACACATGACAAAACAGCATAGCAGCAACACAACATGACAGCAGCACAAAACGGTACAAACATTATTGGGCAAAGACAACAGCACAAAGGGCAAGAAGGTAGAGACAATAATACATCATGCAAAGCAGCCATAACTGTCAGTAAGAGTGTCCATGATTGAGTCTTTGAATGAAGAGATTGAGATAAAACTGTCCAGTTTAAGTGATTGTTGCAGCTCATTCCAGTCTCTAGCTGCAGCGAACTGAAAAGACAAGCGACCCGGGGATGTGTGTGCTTTGGGGATCTTTAACAGAATGTGACTGGCAGAACGGGTGTTGTATGTGGAGGATGAGGGCTGCAGTAGATATCTCAGATAGAGTGGAGTGAGGCCTAAGAGGGTTTTATAAATAAGCATCAACCAGTGGGTCTTGCGACGGGTATACAGAGATGACCAGTTTACAGAGGAGTATAGAGTGCAGTGATGTGTCCTATAAGGAGCATTGGTGGCAAATCTGATGGCCGAATGGTAATGAACAGCTAGCCGCTCGAGAGCACCCTTACCCGCCGATCTATAAATTATGTCTCCGTAATCTAGCATGGGTGGGATGGTCATTTTAAACCGGTTTAGTTTGGCAGCTGGGGTGAAAGAGGAGCGATTACGATAGAGGAAACCAAATCTAGATTGAACTTTAGCCTGTAGCTTTGATATGTGCTGAGAGAAGGACAGTGTTACCATCTGACCATACTCCCAAGTACTTGTATGAGGTGACTAGCTCAATCTCTAAACCCTCAGAGGTAGTAATCACACCTGTGGGGAGATTCTTCTTACCAAACCACATTACCTTTGTTTTGGAGGTGTTCAGAACAAGGCGAAAGGCAGAAAAAGCTTGTTGGACACTAAGAAAGCTTTGTTGTAGAGCGTTTAACACAAAATCCGGGGAGGGGCCAGCTGAGTATGACTATCAACTGCATATACATGGATGAGAGAAGTTCCTACTGCCTAAGCTATGTTGTTGATGTAAATTGAGAAGAGTGTGGGGCCTAGGATTGAGCCTTGGGGTATTCCCTTGGTGACAGGCAGTGGCTGAGACAGCAGATGTTCTGACTTTATACACTGCACTCTTTGAGAGAGGTAGTTAGCCAACCAGGCCAAAGAGCCCTAAGAGACACCAATACCCCTTAGCTGGCCCACAAGAATTGAATGGTCTATCATATCAAAAGCTTTGGCCAAGTCAATAAAAATAGCAGCACAACATTCCTTAATATCAAGGGCAATGGTAACATAATTGAGGACCTTTAAGGTTACAGTGTCACAGTCCATAACCTGAGCGGAAACCAGATTGCATACCCGAGAGAATACGTTAGACATTAAGAAATCCAGTCAAGCCTCCCGGGTGGCGCAGTGGTCTAAGGCACTACATCGCAGTGCTAGCTGTGCCGCCAGAGATTCTGGGCTTGTGCCCAGGCTCTGTCGCAGCCGGCCGCGACCAGGAGGCCCATGGGGTGGCGCACAATTGGCCCAGCGTTGTCCGGGTTAGGGAGGGTTTGGCCGGCAGGGATATCCTTGTCTTATCGCGCACTAGCGACTCCTGTGACGGGCCGGGCGCAGGGCACACCGCAGGTGTACGGTGTTTCCTCTGACACATTGGTGCAGCTGGCTTCAGGGTTGGATGTGCACTGTGTCAAGAAGCAGTGTGGCTTGGTTGGGTTGTTTTTCGGAGGACGCATGGCTCTCGACCTTCGCCTCTCCCGAGTCCGTATGGGAGTTGCAGCGATGAGACAAGACTGTAACTACTACCAATTGGATACCACGAAAAAGGGGTAAAAAAATAAGAAAAAAAGAAAGCCAGTCAGTTGATTCGACAAGTTTTTCCAGCACTTTTGATAAAAAGGGCAAAATAGAAATAGGCCTATAGCAGTTAGGATCAGCTTGATCTCCCCCTTTAAATAAAGAATGAACCGTGGCTGCCTTCCAAGCAATGGGAACCTTCCCAGAGAGGAGAGACAGGTTAAAATGTTTGTAGATAGGCTTGGCGATGATAGGGGCAGCAACCTTAATTAAGAAGAAAGGGTCTAAACCATCTGACCCAGATGTTTTTTTGGGGTCAAGTTTTAAGAAGCTCCTTTAGCACCTCGGACTCAGTGACCGCCTGTGTTGCAGTATTTCCGTGCCCCCTTATTGTTCTCTTTTGCTTGATCTTCGGCTAGCAAGGTATGTTGTCCTTGGCTCCGAAATTGTTTAATATAAAACCGTCATAATGTTACACAATGTACTGTTATGCTACCATAAGTTTGTTACAATGTGGATAATATAAAGATTTATGTTAACAAGTTTCACAAGCTCGCTAACTAGGGTATCTATTGTAACTTGTGAGTACTTGGGACAGTGTTTGAGTGAGTGTCCATGTGCTTGCGCAGGTGCCTGAGAGCTAGGACTGCGCCAAGGGTTAACATAATGTGTGTTGTCTCTTCCTGTGCAGGTATGTCTTATTTTGTCCGAATTATGTTCTGTATCATTTTACTTGTATGGTATTGTATGGTGTGCTGTTGTGCACTGAATGTGTGCACGCAGCACATGTTATTTCCTTTTGACGCTCTCTTTTGTCTGACCTTCGGCTAGCAAGGTGCCTGAGAGCTAGGACTGCGCAAGGGTTAACATAATGTGCGTTGTCTCTTAGTGTACAGGGCAAATAAAAATAATTCAACTAGCAGACTGTCAGTTGTGTCAGCTCCACCGGAGCTGTGGAGGAGATGCGCGATCTGCGCGTGCGCGCTTGTTGATGGTTTGCTATAAGTGAATGTATACTGTAAATAGTGAAGGTGAATGTAGCATATTCACTAGATAAGGGTATTGGTGTTTATTTGCATGTTTTGAGGGAATTTGTTTATTGCATTTTTTTTTGTATTTGTATGCAGTAAATTATATTGTATTTTAGTGCTCTATTGAGCCATGGAAAACTCTCAAGTCCATAAGATGAGTTATGCTGGCGATTTTAGTGTGGGTAGAGGGAGGGGTGTCCTTGCATTTACACCATTTGTACAGTCAGCTCCTGGGAGTAGAGTGTTTGCTAGTCCTGAGTTTACAAGCACTGGGAGGGGTAGGCTGTTTACTCCACCTGACCAGGGTATCCCACCTCTGTCTCTTGATGTACCATCATCCCCAGTCCTCAAGAATAATGGGACACCTCCGAGTCAGCTTAGTGACCTTATTAAGCAGATTGGTTCAGAGATAGGAGAATCTATCAGAGCGAGTTTACTGTAGCCTGGGGCTTCAAGTCTTTCTCCTGCCCATTCCCCTCACCAACCCCAGCAGTTCCCCTGCCTGAGCAATGTGGGTCAACTTTTATTGATGCGTCCAAGCTGAATCTGGTTGTGAAGTCAGATGTTAGTGCTCCACCTTTCTTTAGGGGTGATGGCTCAGATGAGTACTCTGTACTGGAGTGGGAGGAGCTAATGGGAGTCTACCTAGAGCAGAGGGGTTACACTGGGTCTGAGAATTTGGGGGAGGTGATGTCTAGGCTCATGGGGAGGGCACGGGATGTGACCAAAGTCTGGATGCGTAACAACCCTGTTGTCACAGATGTTAAGGCAGTGTTCAGTGTTCTCAAGCAACACTTTGGGGATACTGTCTGCTCAGGTATGCCATTAGCTGATTTCTATTCAATGAAACCATATGCTAATGAGGGTCCACTAGATTTCTGGATTAGGCTTAACAAAGCTGCAGAGGCAGCTGAACAGTACCTTGTAAGTGAGGGTAGAACCTTGCCCAATCAGTGCTCAGAGTTGGCAGTCATGTTTGTACGCAACTGTCCTGATAAAGAGTTGGCCCAAGTGTTCAAATGCAAATCGCTTTGTGACTGGACTGCCAGTGAGCTACAGGATCGTTTGGATGAACTGTTAAGGGAGCGTGAAGCATGTAGAACATGCCGTGAACCAGAACAGGCCCCATCTGTATCTGAGGGTGGGACATTAGCGAATGTTTTGAGTATGTTAGAGAAGGCTCTTCTCAGCAATACTCAGTCTGTGAACAGAGGGCCCCGTAAACAGTGCCCAAATGTGAGCGCGAGTGCGCTGTCTGTGGAAGCACTAATCACTGGACCAAAGCTCACTGTCAGATGCACCAGCTGTGTTTCAAGTGCTTCTCTCCTGGCCGCATGAGCTTTGACTGTAGTGAGACTGGGAAGCGAAAGAGCCCTGGATGTGGACAGACTGGCAGGTCTGGAAAACTAGAAAGCCTCCATCCTGAGGGCAATGTGGGGCAGTCTAATTTTTCCTCCACTGATGATGATATCCAATCTGTTTATTCTTATTTTTGTGAGTCAGTACCCAAGAACAACACAGTAATTTTTCAGAACACAATGAGAATTACTCAGAATGACAGTTTGTTTTACACCACCATGCTRGTACAGKATAAAGTTGAGCTGAAGGGGATGTTAGATAGTGGGTCCATGRCTACTACTCTGYGCRCAGATATTGTACCTCGGTTGAGGGAGGCAGGAGTGGTAGAGGGGAACTTTCTAGCTCCTTCAGACATCATCCTGGTGGGTTGTAGTGGGACGCAAACTAGCCCAGTGGGCATGTGTGACTTAAAACTACAGCTTTATGGCTTCAGTTATGTAGTCCCAGTGCTTATTGTAGATGGGCAGGTTGATGAACTCATTGTGGGCACTAACGTGTTGAAGTCTCTGATTAGACAGTTCAAATCAAATGACAGCTACTGGCGGGTGGTGGGTACGCCAGGTCCTTCTGGCCAGTGTGATGACAGACAGTTCCTGCGTCTCCTATCAAATCTGGATAGATGGAGAGGAGACTCCATCCCAGATAAAGTGGGCACCATTAAGTTGAAGAGAGCAGTAACGCTCCAGCTCCATCCAATTTGTAAGTCGCTCTGGATAAGAGCGTCTGCTAAATGACTTAAATGTAAATGTAAACCCATGAGTGAGCATCTGGTGTGGGGCCGCCTACCCCCAAAGACAAAACTCTCTGTGGGCAGTACTGTTGTTGTCGAGCCCAGCACGTCTCGTTGTGTGAATCGACACATACTAGTAGGGAGAGTAGTTATGCCTCTGTGGGGGGATGGATGGCTCCCTGTGAAGATTGTGAATCCAACAACTTCGCCAGTTACCCTGAGATGAAATGCTAAAGTGGCAGATGTGTACCCTTGCATTGCATTGCATTGGAGGATTTTGATGATGTCAAGCAGCAAGCAGCTTACCAGAACGTGGCAAAAGTACAATGTGACAGCTCACATGGCAGTCTTACAGCTAAGAGTTCAGTTGGTGGCAGTGTAGTTAATGGCAACAGTAYACTGAGCAATCTTGGACTTCAAGGCCTGTCTGTTGAGGAGTGTCCAGTTTCACAGTTCTGGAAAGACAAACTTGTCGGTTTAATTGAGAAGTATGACACCGTGTTCTCTAGACATAGCCTGGATTGTGGAGAGGCAAAAGTTCTGCCATCGCATACGGCTGACTGATGACCGCCCATTTCGATTACCTTATCGTAGGCTTTCTCCAGCTCATTACCAAAACCTCAGGGAAACACTGGATGATATGGAGGAAAAGGAAATCGTCTGAAAATCCAGCAGCGAGTATGCCTCACCATTGGTGCTGGTATGGAAAAAGAATGGGGACTTGCGTCTATGTACTGACTTTAGGTGGTTAAACGCCCGCACAGTAAAGGATGCTCATCCCCTGCCTCATCAGRCTGATGTACTGGYTGCGCTGGGWGGTAATGCCTTCTTCAGCACAATGGACTTGACATCAGGGTACTACAATGTGCCACTGCATGAAGAGGATAAGAAATACACTGCCTTTTCCTCTCCTTTAGGTCTGCACGAGTACAATCGTTTACCTCAAGGCCTTTGCAACAGCCCAGCTACTTTTATGAGAATGATGCTGACCATCTTTGGGGACCAAAACTTTCTAAGTCTCCTTTGCTATTTGGATGATCTGATGGTTTTTGCTAAGACGGAGGAARAGAGWYTGCAGASACTTGAGATGGTTTTTCAGCGGTTKCAGGAGCACAATCTTAAACTGTCTCCRTCTAAGTGCAAGTTTTTGAGGAGGTCTGTTAAGTTTTTGRGCCACATCATTTCTCAGGAGGGCGTAGCCACTGACCCTGCTAAGGTTCAAACCATTTTAAATGTGACTGAGAGTGAGATGATGGAAGCTGATGGTGTCACTCCGTCTCCTAGCAAAATCCGTTCTTTCCTTGGTATGGTAGTATACTATCAACACTACATTGAGAATTGTTCCATGGTTGCTAGGCCATTGTTTCAGCTGACTACAGGTCAGAAGAAGCCTAGGAGAGGCAAGGGCAGAAAGAGGCCTGGTCCCTCTCGCAGGCTCACTGCTGCAGACTGGACTGCCGAATGTCAACTCGCTTTTGAAGCTTTGAAAGCAGCACTAGTTGACCAGGCACTGGTGGCTCATCCAGATTTTTCTCAGCCATTTTTACTTTCTGTTGATGCATCTACTAGTGGTTTGGGAGCTGTACTATCCCAAGTGCAAGATGGGAAGGCCATAGCCAGGCCAATAGCTTTTGCTTGTAAATCTCTTAATCATGCACAATCCAAGTATCCTGCTCACCAGCTGGAATTTCTAGCCATGAAATGGGCCATTCATGATAAGTTCAGCCATTGGCTGCGAGGGCATAAGTTTACTGTGTGGACCGACAACAATCCACTCAAATATATTCTTACAAAGCCAAGACTTRATGCATGCGAGCAGAGATGGGTTGCAAAGCTGGCACCCTTTGATTTTGATATCCAGTACATACCRGGGCCCAAGAATRTCGTTGCTGATGCTTTGAGCAGAGAGCCATTTGTCCGCTCCAAAGTTCTGCACCGACTGACAAGAATTCCATATGATGTCCTGCTGGAGGAAGCCAGAGGTCTTCGASTGGATGATGTACAAGACATGTTCCGTCTCTCCTGTGAGCAGCCCRAGGCTGGCTGTRGAACGTCTATGGCTCCTGGGAGTGAGTTGAGTAGAGCTGGWGACGATGTCAGTGGGTTGGTTTCCTRTGAAGAGGTGTCTGCTGTCCTCCATGCCCATYGCCGATGGGATGATGGTGCCACAGTGAGGGCCGTTTCACATGTGCAGCACCTTGAGAAGTTGATGTCCATGGGTCAGAGCCCTTTACCTGTCCTTACACACAARGAGCTGTATGATAACCAGTCACTGGATCCTATCATCAGCAGAGTCATGTTCTTTGTAGATAGAGGCCGGCGCCCATCTAGGAGAGAGCGAGTCTTTGAAGCTAAAGAAACAGTTTATACTCTAAGACAGTGGGGAAAACTCACCACGYGGTTAGGGATTCTGTATCGTGTCTCRAAACACCCAGTGAGTAAGAAGAAAATATTCCAGTATGTCGTACCTGTGTCTTTGAAAGGCCTTGTGTTGAAGGGAGTTCATGATGATGCTGGTCATCAGGGTCAGCAGCGCACATTGTGGCTCACGAGACAGCGGTTTTACTGGGAATCTATGGAGAAGGATGTCAAGGAATACGCGGCCCACTGTAAGAGATGTGTGTTGAGTGAAGCACCAGAGCCTGAAGCAAGAGCTCCACTTGTCTCCATTGTGACAACGGCACCTTTAGAACTTGTGTGTATTGATTTCTGGACTGCAGAAGATTCAAACAACAACTCTATTGATGTGTTAGTAGTGACTGATCACTTTACTAAGCTGGCCTGTGCGTATCCATGTCCAAACCAGTCTGCTAAGACTGTTGCTCGTGTTCTCTGGAATAATTTCTTCTGCATTTATGGGTTYGCTGATTGCATCCATTCTGACAGGGGTGCTAACTTTGAGAGTTTACTTATTGCAGAATTACTTCAGTTATCTGGTGTTGAAAAGTCCCACACCACACCTTATCATCCCATRGGTAACGGTCAAGCAGAACGTCTGAATCGCACACTGGGTGGGATGATTAGAGCTCTGCCAGCTAGGTCTAAGGCTAAATGGCCTCAGATGTTGAACACATTGACATTCTCCTATAACTGCACTGTTCATGAGACTACTGGGTTTCCACCCTTCTTCTTGATGTTCGGACGCACCCCTAGGTTGCCGGTAGATGTTATGTTTGAAAGTGTGCTGTTGGATGGGGACACAGTAGATGTGGATAAGTATGTCCAGTCTCTGGGTGAGGATCTGAGAGARGCCATGACATTGGCCCAGCAGCATGCCAGTAAGCAACAAAAGAGACAAGCCGAGGTCTACAACAGACRGTCTAAGGGTCACTCGGTGCAGAAGGGAGACAGAGTTCTACTTGCTAACAAGGGGGAGAGGGGCAAGAAGAAACTGGCTGATCGCTGGGAGAGTGTGGTGTACATAGTGGTTGCGAAGAACAGCTCACTGAACACATATTGTAACCAACACCCTACCACTGGACGCATCAAAACTGTGCATAGGAACCTGATTATGCCAGTCAACTTTCTGCCTTTGCCTTCGTGGGAGGAACCCGAGGGTCACGGATCTCTATCGAGTGGTGACATGATCTCTGAGATGTCTGCAGAGTCCAGCCAAATGGATGGGAGTGACGCCAGGATTGTCCACTGGGTAGCAGGCCTTCCTGAGTCTTCTGGGAGGATACTCCAAGAGGATGGTGAAGTCCCAGCTGATGAAAGTGAGGTGGAACAACTCTATGAAGTCCTCTTAAGTGAGGTGTGCTCAGCAGAAGTGGACCAGAGAGATATCCCCGAAGCCTACAAGAGTTCTGATTGCGAAACTCCATTCAATGTGGATGATGCTGTGACAGATGATGTTACCTTGGTTGAAGATGCTTCGTCAGTGTGGTCTGTGACAATCTACCAGGATTCTGAACAGTCGTCTGACACTACTAGTGTTGAGTCGGTAACTGAAAGTGTGCTGGCTCCGGATATAAGGATCTGTAGTACTCCCCATCCTGAGGTCAGACCTCTGAGCAGGGTTAGTGCTGTCTGTGACATTCCTGCTAGGTTTTTGGGTGAGGGTGTTCGGACTAGACTAGGTAGACTTATTAAACCAGTGGATAGGTTAATCCAAACTATGTCTACACAGGAAATGAAACAGTTCTTGGTTTCTCAGTGACGGTAGGATATTGCCTACCTTTTCTTTTATATATATATATATATATATATGTAGTAATCTAAGCGTGTCTTAGAAGGATTTGTGGGTTTGTCTAATATATTTGACAATTCATGTAACTTTGTGTGTAGTCCATCGGCATAAAATGTATATGGCATTTTTCGTATACGGTTGAATAAGGGATTAGCTACCCCTTATTTTTCCTAATCCTTCGCGGGATAGCTTTTCAGCTGATCGACCATTTGTGGGTCTAGAATTAAGGGACTACACTGGGTTACTCTGTCGCCCTGTGGGTGTGAAATGTTTTTTTTGTCTTTCTTTGCTTTGTTACCTTCGAGGTAATGTGTTTTRTTTTGTGCCTATAATCTAGTGTAAAACAGTGGGGGTGAATGTAGCAGTGTGATGTTGTTCCCCTAGATTACGCACCAAGTTGCACACAAGGACCAATTCAAATAGGCCAGGTCAAGAGGGGATGTTAATAATTTGATAATAATAATAATAATAATAATTCAGTGTATTTTTTTATTTAATTACAGCTGCATAGCTAATGTTTTTTCTTTGGTGTACAAACACTTTTTCATATCAATATTGTACATACATGTGATTGTAAAAGTTTTGTATATTTTGGTTTGGCCCATCGCGGGTTATCTGTATTTCCGTGCCCCCTTATTGTTCTCTTTTGCCTGATCTTCGGCTAGCAAGGTATGTTGTCCTTGGCTCCAAAATTGTTTAATATAAAACCGTCATAATGTTACACAATGTACTGTTATGCTACCATAAGTTTGTTACAATGTGGATAATATAAAGATTTATGTTAACAAGTTTCACAAGCTCGCTAACTAGGGTATCTATTGTAACTTGTGAGTACTTGGGACAGTGTTTGAGTGAGTGTCCATGTGCTTGCGCAGGTGCCTGAGAGCTAGGACTGCGCCAAGGGTTAACATAATGTGTGTTGTGTCTTCGTGTGCAGGGCAAATAAAAATAATTCAACTAGCAGACTGTCAGTGTTATGCTGATTAATGCGGACCCAAAAGCGACTTAAAGAAACAGAGTCTTTATTCCAGGCAAAAACACGACAGGGCGGAACAAGGACGCCAGGACAGCAAACATCAAACAAGAATCCGACAAGGACAGGAGCGGAAACAGAGGAGAAATAGGGGACAGGTGTGAAAGAGTAAATGAGGTCGTTAGGAGAATGAGAAACAGCTGGGAGCAGGAACGGAACGATAGAGAGAGAGAGCGGAGAGGGGAGAGGGAGGAAGGAGAGAGAGAGAGAGAAGAGGGAAAGAACCTAATAAGACCAGCAGAGGGAAGCACAGGGACAAGACATGAAAATAAATGACAAAAACATGACAGTACCCCCACTCACCGAGCGCCTCCTGGCGCACTCGAGGAGGAACCCTGGCGGCAACGGAGGAAATCATCAATCAACGAACGGTCCAGCACGTCCCGAGATGGAACCCAACTCCTCTCCTCAGGACCGTAACCCTCCAATCCACTAAGTACTGGTGACCACGTCCCGAGAACGCATATCCATGATCTTCCGTACCTTGTAAATAGGTGCGCCCTCGACAAGGACGGGGGGGGGGAGGGAAGACGAACGGGGGCGCGAAGAAAAGGCTTGACACAGGAGAACATGGAAGACAGGGTGGACGCGACGAAGATGTCGCGGAAGAAGCAGTCGCACAGCGACAGGATTGACGACCTGAGAGACACGGAACGGACCAATGAACCGCGGAGTCAACTTGCGAGAAGCTGTCGTAAGGGGGAGGTTGCGAGTGGAAAGCCACACTCTCTGACCGCGACAATACCTAGGACTCCTTTTATCCTACGTTTATTGGCGGCTCTCACAGTCTGCCGCCTGTAACGGCAAAGTGCAGACCTGACCCTCCTCCAGGTGCGCTCACAACGTTGGACAAAAGCCTGAGCGGAGGGAACGCTGGACTCGGCGAGCTGGGACAGAAACAGAGGAGGCTGGTACCCAAGACTACTCTGAACGGAGATAGCCCGGTAGCAGACGAAGGAAGCGAGTTATGAGCGTACTCAGCCCAGGGAGCTGTTCTGCCCAAGACGCAGGGTTTCGAAACGAAAGGCTGCGTAATATGCGACCAATCGACTGATTGGCCCTTTCTGCTTGACCGTTAGATTGGGGATGAAACCCGGAAGAGAGACTAACGGAAGCACCGATCAAACGACAGAACTCCCTCCAAAACTGTGACGTGAATTGCGGACCTCTGTCTGAAACGGCGTCTAACGGGAGGCCATGAATTCTGAACACATTCTCAATGATGATCTGTGCCGTCTCCTTTGCGGAAGGAAGCTTAGCGAGGGGAATGAAATTGGCCGCTTAGAGAACCTATCGATAACCGTAAGAATCACAGTCTTCCCCGAGACGAAGGCAGACCGGTAATAAAGTCTAAGGCGATGTGAGACCATGGTCGAGAAGGAATGGAAGCGGTCTGAGACGACCGGCAGGAGGAGAGTTACCTGACTTAGTCTGCGCGCAGTCCGAACAAGCAGCCAGCAAACGGCGCGTGTCACGCTCCTGAGTAGGCCACCAAAACCGCTGGCGAATAGACGCAAGCGTACCCCGAACGCCGGGTGGCCAGCTAACTTGGCAGAGTGAGCCCACTGAAGAACAGCCAGACGAGTAGAGACAGGAACGAACAGAAGATTACTAGGACAAGCGCGCGGCGACGCAGTGTGGGTGAGTGCTTGCTTTACCTGTCTCTCAATTCCCCAGACAGTCAACCCGACAACACGCCTTCAGGGAGAATCCCCTCGGGGTCGGTAGAAGCCACAGAAGAACTAAAGAGACGAGATAAGGCATCAGGCTTGGTGTTCTTATTTCCCGGGCGATAGGAAATCACGAACTCGAAACGAGCGAAAAACAACGCCCAACGAGCTTGACGTGCATAAGTCGTTTGGCCGAACGGATGTACTCAAGGTTCTTATGGTCAGTCCAAACGACAAAAGGGACGGTCGCCCCCTCCAACCACTGTCGCCATTCGCCTATGGCTAAGCGGATGGCGAGCAGTTCGCGGTTACCCACATCATAGTTGCGTTCCGATGGCGACAGGCGATGAGAAAGTAAGCGCAAGGATGGACCTTATCGTCAGAATGGAAGCGCTGGGACAGAATGGCTCCCACGCCCACCTCTGAAGCGTCAACCTCGACAATGAATTGTTTAGTGACGTCAGGAAGTAACAAGGATAGGGGCGGATGTAAAACGCTTCTTGAGGAGATCAAAAAGCTCCCTGGGCGGAACCGGACCACTTAAAGCAAGACTTGACAGAAGTCAGAGCTGTGAGAGGGCAGCCACTTGACCGAAATTACGAATGAAACGCCGATAGAAATTAGCGAAACCGAGAAAGCGCTGCAACTCGACACGTGACTTAGGAAGGGGCCAATCGCTGACAGCCTGGACCTTAGCGGGATCCATCTGAATGCCTTCAGCGGAAATAACAGAACCGAGAAATGTGACAGAGGAGACATGAAAGGCGCACTTCTCAGCCTTCACGTAGAGCAATTCTCTAAAAGGCGCTGGAGTACACGTCGAACGTGCTGAACATGAATCTCGAGAGACGGTGAAAAAATCAGGATATCGTCAAGGTAAACGAAAACAAAGATGTTCAGCATGTCTCTCAGTACATCATTAACTAATGCCTGAAAGACAGCTGGAGCATTTGCGAGACGAACGGCAAAACCCGGTATTCAAAATGCCCTAACGGAGTGTTAAACGCTGTCTTCCACTCGTCCCCCCCTCTGATGCGTACGAGATGTAAGCGTTACGAAGGTCCAACTTAGTAAAGAACCTGGCTCCCTGCAAAATCTCGAAGGCTGACGACATAAGGGGAAGCGGATAACGATTCTTAACCGTTATGTCATTCAGCCTCGATAATCCACGCAGGGCGCAGAGTACCGTCCTTCTTCTTAACAAAGAAAAACCCCGCTCCGGCGGGAGAGGAAGAAGGCACCACGGTACCGGCGTCGAGAGAAACAGACAGATAATCCTCGAGAGCCTTACGTTCGGGAGCCGACAGAGAGTATAGTCTACCCCGAGGGGAGTGGTCCCCGGAAGGAGATCAATACAACAATCATACGACCGGTGAGGAGGAAGGGAGTTGGCTCTGGACCGACTGAAGACCGTGCGCAGATCATGATATTCCTCCGGCACTCCTGTCAAATCACCAGGTTCCTCCTGAGTAGAGGGACAGAAGAAACAGGAGGGATAGCAGACATTAAACACTTCACATGACAAGAAACGTTCCAGGATAGGATAGAATTACTAGTCCAATTAATAGAAGGATTATGACATACTAGCCAGGGATGACCCAAAACACAGGTGTAAAGGTGAACGAAAATCAAAAATGAAATAGTCTCACTGTGATTACCAGATACTGTGAGGGTTAAAGGTAGTGTCTCACATCTGATACTGGGAAGAGGACTACCATCTAAGGCGAACATGGGCGTGGATTTCTCTAACTGTCTGAGAGGAATGTCATGTTTCCGAGCCCATGCTTCGTCCATAAAACACCCTCAGCCCCAGAGTCTATCAAGGCACTGCAGGAAGCAGCCGAACCGGTCCAGCGTAGATGGACCGACAAGGTAGTACAGGATCTTGATGGAGAGACTTGAGTAGTAGCGCTCACCAGTAGCCCTCCGCTTACTGATGAGCTCTGGCCTTTTACTGGACATGACATGACAAAATGTCCAGCAGAACCGCAATAGAGGCAAAGGCGGTTGGTGATTCTCCGTTCCCTCTCCTTAGTCGAGATGCGAATACCTCCAGTGCATGGGCTCAGTCTCTGAGCCGGGGGAGGAGATGGTTGAGATGCGGAGAGGGGAAACACCGTTAACGCGAGCTCTCCTCCACGAGCTCGGTGACGAAGATCTACCCGTCGTTCTATACGGATGGCGAGTGCAATCAAAGAGTCCACGCTGGAAGGAACCTCCCGGGAGAGAATCTCATCCTTAACCTCAGCGTGGAGTCCCTCCAGAAAACAAGCGAGCAACGCCGGCTCGTTCCAGTCACTGGAGGCAGCAAGAGTGCGAAACTCTATAGAGTAATCCGTTATGGATCGATCACCTTGACATAGGGAAGCCAGGACCCTGGAAGCCTCCTTCCCAAAAACTGAACGATCAAAAACCCGTATCATCTCCTCTTTAAAGTTCAGATAATCGATAGAACACTCAGCCCTTGCCTCCCAGATGGCTGTGCCCACTCCCGAGCCCGACCAGTAAGGAGTGATATGACGTAAGCGATCCGAGCTCTCTCTCTTGAGTACGTGTTGGGCTGGAGAGAGAACACAATATCACACTGGGTGAGAAAGGAGCGACACTCAGTGGGCTGCCCAGAGTAACAAGGTGGGTTATTAACCCTAGGTTCCGGAGACTTGGAAGCACAGGAAGTCTCTGGTGGCACGAGACGAAGACTCTGAAACTGTCCAGAGAGATCGGAGACCTGAGCGGCCAGGGTTTCAAACGGCATGACGAGCAGCAAACAATTCCTGCTGTGTCTGCCGAGCATTGCTCCCTGGAATCTACGACGGCAGTGTTGAGAGAATCCATAGTCGCTGGGTCCATCTTGGTCGGATTTCTTCTGTTATGCTGATTAATGCGGACCCAAAAGCGACTTAAAGAAACAGAGTCTTTATTCCAGGCAAAAACACGACAGGCGGAACAAGGACGCAGGACAGCAAACATCAAACAAGAATCCGACAAGGACAGGAGCGGAAAACAGAGGGAGAAATAGGGACTCTAATCAGAGGGCAAAATAGGGGACAGGTGTGAAAGAGTAAATGAGGTCGTTAGGAGAATGAGAAACAGCTGGGAGCAGGAACGGAACGATAGAGAGAGAGAGCGGGAGAGGGAGAGAGGGAGGGGAGAGAGAGAGGAGAAAGAGGGAAAGACCCTGAATAAAGACCAGCAGAGGGAAGCACAGGGACAAGACATGAAAATAAATGACAAAACATGACAGTCAGTTGTAGCAGCGTCCTAATTAAAAGTACATAACGCAGAATGAACCACGCTACACCAGCAGGGAGAAACTTTGTAGCGGGGCAGGGGGAAAAGAGGGAGAAGCATCGGGGATAGTCACATTAGAAGGGGTGGGAGATGAGGAAATGTTGAATGGGCAAGGAGGCATGGCAGAGTCAAATAGGAATCCTGACTTAATGAAGTGGTGATTAAAGAGCTCAGCCATGTGCTTCTTGTCAGTAACAACCACATCATCAACATTAAGGGAAATGGGCAGCTGTGAGGAAGAGGGTTCATTCTCCAGGTCTTTAACCCTTTTCCAAAACTTCTTGGGGTTAGACCCACAGAGAGAGAACTGCTCCTTAAAGTAACTAACTTTGGCCTTCCAGATCGCCTGAGTGCACTTATTTCTCATTTGTCTAAACGAGAGCCAGTCAGCCGGAGTATGTGTGTAACTCCGCAAGATCACGGTCGAACCAGGGGCTGAACCTGTTTTTAATTCTCATTTTCTTTCTTTGTTAACAATACCACTAAAATATACAAAAAGGTCCAAGCGTCTTCGACAGGGGAATCAAGCTGATTCTATACCATTTTACAGAGGACAGTTCATGAAGGCTTGCTCATTAAAGTTTTTTAAGCACGCGTCTATGACAAATCAGGAAAGCTCGTTTCACTGAGTAGCCATTATGAACAGGCTGTAAAACAGTGATCACTAAGGTCATTACAGAAAACACCAGACTGATACCCATCAGGATTATTTGTGAGGATAACGTAGAGGAGAGTAGCCTTTTCTGCGTGTTTGGAGTCATACCTTGTAGGATTGGTAATAATCTGAGAAAGATTTATGGAGTCCCATTGCTTTAGGACTTGGTCAGGTGGTTTAAGCGGCGGGGGTACCTGTACCAGACAGAGGGAGACAGGCCAAGACAGAAGGTGAACAGATCGCCAGGTGGAATTCAAGCAGCAGTGCAGCAGGCAACGGGAGTAGGTGTCACACCCACTTGGGAGAAGCTTTTATTTCTGGAGGCAGACTTCTTGTAGAAAATGCCAGTGGATGGTCTCTGAACAGCAGGAAGGGGCTTCAAAGGCCTCTGGATTTGGGTGGGGCAGGCTGCGAAAGACTCCTGCACTTGTTGGGCACAAAGGCCTCAACACCTCTCACTTCACATCCCAGTGCTAATTGAAGTTGCATCTGGTCTGTCCTAGCAAGCCTGGCAGCCTTAACTCAGCATTCAGTCCCCAAAAAGTTTGGTCAAGTTTGTTGTCAGAGAATGGCTTCCTCTGATTTCGCTCTGTACTCTTGGTGCTGTTATAAGCCTGGTCCTACAACAGAAATCGACACAGAGAGGGTTATTGTTATAGGAAGGGATTTCAAAGCATAATACACGACACGACGATGAGACAGCCTACATGGAGGTCAGAAACCCGGCAATGTGGTACCAGGATAACCTCTCCCTCAACGTCACTAAGACAATGGAACTGATCGTGGCATGGACTCTACAAGGTGTTGAAAGCATTCCACAGGGATGCCGGCCCATGTTGACTCCAAAGCTTCCCACAGTTGTCCTTCGGGTGGTAGACCATTCTTGATACACAGGAAACTGTTGAGCGTGAAACACCCAGCAGCATTGCAGTTCTTGACACTAACCAGTGTGCCTGGCACCTACTACCATACCCAGTTCAAAGGCATTTAAATATTTTGTCTTTCCCATTCACCCTCTCAATGGCACAAATACACAATCCATGTCTCAATTGACTCAAGTCTTAAAAAATCCTTCTTTAACCCGTCTTCTCCCCTTCATCTTCACACTCCCTAAGTCCAGAACAGACTCCGGGAAACACACAGTACTACATGGAACTCTATTCCACACTAAGTTACTCATGCAAGCAGTAAAATCAGATTGAAAAAAAAAACACCTTATGGAACAGCAAACTGTGAGGAGACACATGCTAGCTAGCACATGCACTCCACACATAATGGTATTGTTGTATGGTGGTATTGTGCATTTTGTGTTGTGGATAAGTAGTGGTGTAGTAATGTTATATGATCTGTTTTATTTGTAATTTTTTTGTGTGATGTGCCTTAATGTGTTGGACCCCTGGACCCCAGGAAGAGTAGCCGCTGCCTTGGCAACAGCTAATTGGGATCCCGAATAAAATACATGGATTAAAGTGGATTTAACAAGTGACATCAATAAGGTATCATAGATTTCACCTGGACAGTCATGGAAAGAGCAGGTGTTCTTAATATGTTGTACACTCTATGTACACATCTTCCTCCTCATACCCCTGCACGTCGACTCGGTACTGGTACCCTGTGTATATAGTAGAGTTATTGTTAATCATTGGGAATTTATTTATTGCGTTATTATTTTTCTATTATTTCTCTCCATTGTTGGGAAGGGCCCATAAGTAAGAATCACTGTTAGTCTATACCTGTTTTTTATAAAAACGTGACAAATAAAATTAGATATGATATATGTAACATGCTCTGATACTCACCAACAGTGCATTCAGAAAGTATTCAGACCCCTTGACTTTTTCCACGTGTTGTTACATTACAGCCTTATTCAAAATGTGATTAAATTGCCCCCCCCCCCCCATCAATCTACACACAATACCCCATATTAACAAAGCAAAAACAGGTTTATTTGTGCAAATGTATAAAAAAAATTAAACAGAAATATCACATTTACATAAGTATTCAGACCCTTTACTCAGTACTTTGTTGAAGCACCTTTGGCAGCGATTACAGCTTCAAGTCTTATTTGGTATGACGCTACAAGCTTGGCACACCTGTATTTGGGGAGTTTCTCCCATTCTTCTCTGTGGATCCTCTCAAACTCTGTCAGGTTGGATGGAAAGCGTTGCTGCACTACTATTTTCAAGTCTCCAGAGATGTTCGATCGGGTTCAAGTCCGGGCTCATTTACTCAAGGACATTCAGAGACTTGTCCCAAAGCCATTCCTGCATTGTCTTGGCTGTGTGCTTAGGGTCATTGTCCTGTTTGACTTCTCGTCCTGTCGGTCCTCTTGGTGATGGGCAGGCTCTAACAGCGCCCTTTGGAAGTGATGGCCGTTACAGTACAGGTATGTTGGTGGTATGTTGTGTTGGTGGCCTCGGCTGTACGGACCTTCACCGCCACACAGGGGCCAACCTCTTCCCCAGGCCCCACTGCACACACTCAGCTGGTACAAGGTTCCTGGGGACAGACCACACACTATAGCCCTAGCAAAGAGAAATGTACAAAAGACATTTGGTGTTATGGTAAATGTTTAAGGCTGCTGTTAGTAAAATCTGCATTGACTGGAGTAGCATAATTTACCCCAGCTCTATTAGCGCTTGACCACGATACAGTTGATACACCTTGGGCTTTAGCTTACCCGCCAGTGAAACCCAACTCCGTCGCACATGAGATGCTGTGGATCCAATCACACGCAGCTCCTGTGGAGGACCAGGCCTTGTCCCTCCATCCTCTGATTCTATGGCCAATAGCACAGGGTCACTGCAGGTGCCCCCATCAGAGGTAGAGTGGAGCAGTCTGAGTGAGAGTTCATGTCCATGTTTGAGGATAAAGACAGACAAGGTCACAGGACTTAGGGTTCCAAGATAGAAAACAGTCTCTGTCCAGAAGGCTGAGGACCGAAAAAGAGTATCAGGCAACGGCTTACACAATGATACCTTTTGATATTGGTTGACTATTTCCAATTCTACATTGAATGACACAATGTTGCTTGTCCATGTAACAATTTTTATTTTTTCATTTATGTTTCCTCTAAAAATATTATGAGCCTTGGAGTGGGTCTATTTGGTTTAAAGGTCCCTATAATAAAACTCCTTTTTATTTAGCAGTCAGCTGACCTGTATGTGATCTCTAGCCCATTCTCAAGGAAACACTTCTCCTAGGACACAGTGCAGGCCCCCAATGGGAGGAGTCTAGTTGTCATGGGCAATGGCTTGGAAAACAGCTACAGGTTCCTAAGACATGAGTTCACTTCCTCCCTGAGCTCCTGGCCAATGGAGGGAGAGCTGGAGAGAGACTGGAGGGGAGTCAGAATGGGATTGAGACCACAGGAGGTTGGTAGTATCTTAATTGGGGAGGATGGGCTCGTGGTAATGGATGGAGCAGAATGGTATGAAATACATCAAACATTGTTTCCATGTGTTTGATGCCATTCGCTCCGTTCCAGCCATTATTATGAGCCGTCCTCCCCTCAGCAGCCTCCCTTGATTGAGACATAAATGCAAGTAACAACAAAATGTACATTTCATTGGTTGAGGTGTTGTTTATCCCTATTGAAAAGAGTATGCTATTGTCATTTTAATGTATTTATACCACCAATAATTGATAACTAATGGATATTGATATATAATCAAACTTATAGTAATATGATCAATACAGTAATAGACATCCTATTGATATTAGCCTATTTTTCAAGCTATGTAATAACTGACCAACCAAGCATACATGGCATTCCAGGTTTGTTGGAATAACTTCAACAGAGATGTTCCAGAGAGTACTGTAATGAGCCAATTTTCAGTTGCTACTCGAGAAACCTGTGCTCTCACGTGTAACATTCCAGCTGTTCGTGACAATACTTTCACTGCCCTGTGAGAGAGGATAGAAAGGGTGAGGGGCTGTGCTTCAGCCAGGTATCTATCTGGCTACACTATGATAGATTGTGAAATATTTTCCATGTTCTCTAATGGTACAGTGACAGCGAGATGAATGCTTCTTGATGACAGAATGAGCCAGGCCCTAGGGTGTCAGACGGAGTGACGTACATACATGGCAGCGAACCAGGAACTGTCCTGGTTTTCTGTTTGTAAGCGGTAAAGAAGGAAATCAAGCAGACTGGGGAAGGAGGGGCTACCCAGCACCAGATCGTGTCCATCTTCTGTTACTAGGCAACTCAATGCAAAACAGGCCGTCTGTCCCGCCTCTGGCTCAGCCACCTCACTCATCAGGGCTTGTAGACGGTGAACCTGAAAAGATTAACAAAACAATACCCCTTTGAATAACAGAGCTTGTTGTGGATCCAAATTTAAGATAACCTGTCAGTGTCAATATTTGATGAAACAATCTGAGGTAGTGAAGCAATAACACAATTCCTACTGGCATGGCATTCTGGGATCAATAGCGCAGTATCGTGGCAGCGCTGTGTTTTGCCACACAAGACCTTATCCCCCCGTGTCCTTGCCTCTGTCCGATGTGGCTTTGTGCCAGGTGGCTTAAGGTGCTGGGGACTGAGGGGTGGCGTAACAAGCCTTGGCAGGCCACCTTACACAGGGACAGCCTGGCCAGGATCAGGGCAGCAGAGTTGACTGTTCTCCCATCCTTGGTCCAGCAGGGTCAACAGGCTGGTCAAGACCTGCCCAAACACAGCCTGGTCTCTCTGTAGCCACCCACGCCCAGCCGAGCTCTCAACCTGAGAGAGAGGGATGATTCAAGACAGAGGGTTACTGGTAAGGCTGCCACACCCACACACCAAAGAGGCTAAGGCACCAGCAGCATTCATCACAATGTCTGGTTAAGAGTTGCCCTAGAGTCCCAACAAGGCCATTGCTGCACTTTGGAGCCATGGCCTGCAGCTGCTGCACAACCTCTTTCCACCAGGACTCCTAAAAGATAGGCTGCAGTACTGCAAAGCCTGAATTAGCAAACAATAACCCCCGGTCAGGAGCTGTCACATTGTAAAGCCTGACATTAATATGCTTTAGAGATTATGTATGTGCATCTCAGAACCATGGTTATACAAATTACAAACAGTAGCAGTAAACATGATTATTTTCAGTAGTCACATTAAACTCAGGCGTAGTCAAGGGAAGCCAGCTTCCAGCCTCCATATCACTTATTGGTGTGACATGGGTCAGGACAGGCCATCAGTTGTCATGTGTGGTATTATTTCAGGACTTTAGTGCCTTTTGTGGTTAATGTAACCTTTATTTAAAAAGGCAAGTCAGTTAAGAACAAATTCTTATTTACATTGACGGCCTACCCCAGCCAACGCTGGGCCAATTGTGCGCC
Organism: Salvelinus sp. IW2-2015; assembly: GCF_002910315.2. Classification (NCBI taxonomy): domain Eukaryota; kingdom Metazoa; phylum Chordata; class Actinopteri; order Salmoniformes; family Salmonidae; genus Salvelinus; species Salvelinus sp. IW2-2015. Next base: position 20,846,446 of record NC_036842.1, read on the forward strand.
GCCCTATGGGACTCCCAATCACAGCCGTATGTGATACAGCCTGGATTCAAACCAGGGACTGTAGTGACGCCGCTTGCAGTGAGATGCAGTGCCTTAGACCGCTGCGCCACTCGGGAGCCCTATAAAAAGGGAGTCTAAGTTTAATGATTTGGATATGATTGCCTGTGTAGCGTTCCAACAAGATGCAGTCTGTCTTACAATAATACCCATTTAATTCTATTAACATAAGCTTTAAATACTCACTGGGTCGGTGCTGAGTGAGAGTTGTGGCTCAGATACAGACGTTTGAAATCCATAAAGGCTGTCCATTAAGTCCAGTTAAATATCCACTGTGCTCAGGTGTGCAAAAATATTGTTTTGTTGAAAGCATTGCAATCTGTCCGTTAGTGCTACGATAACACCATTCGAGCCTCTGGGCAAATTGTACCGCAACTAAGATAGACTTGTGACATTTTCTAGTAGCAGTCGCAGTGTTTTTCCAGAAAGAAATGTTTATCCTTTAACCGCTTTTTCACATAGGCCCTAATTCAATAGTGAGGGTTTCTCACTTCTCTACCTGGGTTGGGTTCGATTGGGGAAGGAGAGGGAGGGGATAAACATCACAGGCTCCTTATGCTCCTATCTCTTGTCCCAGAGAGCTGCACAGTACCAGACCAGCCCACTGATCACCATGTTGACGTTGAGTAAAGGTTATTCATCCCATTTTACTTAGACACACATGAAACTGTCCAGGCTCGTTTATTTGTACATTTGCATACTGTCCCCTTTTTACTCTAGTTTATTCACACCTGCAAATAGATTTAGGCAATAGCCTACATTTTCAAGAGGTAACGATCTGATTTTACAAGCTCCACAATAAATTCCCTGCTATCATTTTCTGAGCCTAACCCTTATATGCAGCACCTTCAAATTGCCCCTTTGTAAAACTATTATAGTATGCTAAATGAAAGATTGACCGTTTCGTAAATATAGTGCATTTGGAAAGTATTGAGTCCCCTTGATTTTTCCCACATTTTGATGCATAACAGCCTTATTCTAAAATTGATTAAATATAATCTGTCAGGTTGTATGGGGAGCGTCGCTGCACTGCTATTTTCAGGTCTCTCCAGAGATGTTTGATCAGGTTCAAGTCCGGGCCACTCAAGGACATTCAGACTTGTCCTGAAACCACTCCTGCGTTGCCTTGGCTGTGTGCCTAGGGACCGTCGCCCCAATCTGAGGTCCTGCACACTCTTTAGCAGGTTTTCATCAAGGATCTCTCTGTACTTTGCTTGATTGATCTTTCTCGCGATCCTGACTAATATCCCAGTCCCTGCCGCTGAAAAACTGTTGCACCACCATGCTTCACCGTAGAGGTGGTGCCAGGTTTCCTCCAGATGTAGCGCTTGGAGTTCAGGCCAAAGAGTTCAATCTTGGTTTCATCAGACCAGATAATCTTGTTTCTCATGGTCAGAGTCCTTTAGGTGCCTTTTGGCAAACACCAAGCAGGCTGTCATGTGCCTTTTACTGAGGATTGGCTTCCATCTGGCCACTCTACCATAAAGGCCTTATTGGTGGAGTGCTGCATAGATGGTTGTCCTTCTGGAAGGTTCTCCCATCTCCACAGAAGAACTCTGGAGCTGACAGAGTGACCATCGTGTTCTTGGTCACCTCCATGACCAAGGCTCTTCTCCCCCGATTGCTCAGTTTAGGAAGAGTCTTGGTGGTGCCAAACTTCTTCCATTTAAGAATGATGGAGGCCAGTGTGTTCTTGGGGACCTTCAATGCTGCAGACATTTTTTGATACCCTTCCCCAAATCTGTGCCTCGACACAATCCTGTCTCGGCGCTCTATGGACAATTCCTTCGACCTCATGACTTGGTTTTTGCTCTGACATGCATGGTCAACTGTGGGACCTTACATAGACAGTTGTGTTCCTTTCCAAATAATGTCCAATCAATTGAATTTACCACAGGTGGACTCCAATCAAGTTGTAGAAACGTCAAGGATGATCGATGGAAACAGGATGCACCTGAGCTCAATTTCAAGTCTCATAGCAAAGGGTCTGAATACTTATGTAAATAAGGTATTTCTGTTTTTATTTTTAATACATTTGCAAACATTTCTAAAAACCTGTCATTATGGGGTATTGTGTGTAGATTGATGAGGAGCAAAAATATTTAATACATTTTAGAATAAGGCTGTAGCGTAACAAAATGTGGAAAAAGTCAAGGGGTCTGAATACTTTCCGAAAGCACTGTATCTAAATGAACCAACATCATAAATCATAGGTATGTGAAAAACAGACATTTTTGTGGTGTCATACCAAGAGGGTCCCTTAAACTCCCACAAGGGTCATTAATCAATGAGAAACATTTTATTTCATTTTACAGTTATCCCCAACTTTAGTCTTTATTCTGATTAATGCTTTTTCCTTTACCGTTAAAAAAAACCTCTCCCTCCTTCTAAAAATAGATAATAGTGGGGTATGTTAAAACAACTCAGTGCAGTGTTATGAACCGGTCTACATACATAACTAACAATCAACGTGTTGCATGTATTACATCTGTATGCTTGTTACATGCTAGATCTGTGAATGTTTGTCAGGATTCATCAACTAAGAGAAAACAGGAAGACTAATGCCACATTCAAAACAACTGGGAAATCTCAGACTTCCGACTTCAGTGCATTCAAGACAACTGCGAAGTCAGAAAAAAACTAGCTCCGACTGGGAAAATTATTTTTAATGGTCATTGAACTCAGAATTCCAAGTCGTAAACTGGCATCTTTCTAGAGCTCCGACTTAAAGATCACCGACGTCATGATTTGACCTTGGTTATTTCTGAATTCCCAGTTGTCTTGAAAGCACCTTAATCTTATTCCCAGACACTTCTGCCTAAATGTGCGAAGAGCCTGGTAGACCAACGGTTCAAACTTCTCCAGCCAACACAGAAAAACTGGGAGAAACTCCCGGCGCATAGGCATTGGCTTAATTTACCAAACATCTCCCACAACACCTTCCCCTAATTCTACCCCGTATGCTAGCACACCCCAAGCACAGAGTCACGCGACTAGCTAAAATTAAGCTACACATACTTTACTCATTAAGGTCACTCCCATAAAATGCTATGGTCACTACCACTAAATGCCAACTTTGAATCATTGATGTACCAGGCTTATATTCACTGTGTGAAATAGCATGGGAGCGAGGTTACAGGAAGACAAACTTTGAGCAGGTGTGCATGAATAGTACACTGAGGGGGTGATCTGGAACATGTATTATTTCATCTACGATCACTTGGACATGGAACAGATCTCTTTATTGACTGATGTGTAGAAAACAAAACATATTCAGGCCATTTCATACAATCCCAAGAACAAACTGACGTAGCCTGTCCAATGGCCAACCTGGGTTTCAGTTGTTCCCAGGACATACCTCAAACGTTAGCGACAGGGACTGGGTGTGAGCGTCTGGAAGGGAAACCGAACAGATCGCATCAAGAGACAGATTCATTCAGGGATTTTCAACACAGGAAAGTAACAATGCCTCTACAAGTGATCAAGTCCAAAAATCACTAACCCCTTCCCACCCTCCCCAAAATCTAAGTGACAAAATAATAATAATACACAGACCAAAAGCCCCCCCCCCCCCCATGTTCAACACTTCATCTATATCCTTCAGTCCATAATGGCAGCACACACAATACTGCTAGCGTGAAACAGCATGGAAAATCTGTTTTATGTTGGTCTTGGAGCATGACAGGAAGGTGTCTTGAGTATGTGCACCAAAGGTCCAAGAGGGAGTAGTAGTACAGTGAAAAGGTCCATGTCCATTGTACCAGGTGAACAGCAGGCACTGTCATCCCTATATCCCTGTACACACGGCATTACTGGTTGGTGGGAGTAAGGAGAAAGCTGACGACAACTGTAATCAATTGTAGTCCAAAAGAAGCACAGACAGTTTCATCCATGTGACCTCTTCTTAATCAAACACACAAATTCATAGCAGCAAGTAGAGCTCCAGGAGGATCTCCTTCTCCAAAAAAGCAAGTTATGGAGATTTGTCAGTTCTGTGAACTGGTTGTAGTTTTTTATTTTATTTTTTATCTTCCCACCCTTTCAACCAACCAACATTGTCCTCCGTCATTCGTCTCTGTCAGCAGATTTCCCCCCCCCTTGCMYTTAWKTYCCMCCCCCCCCCCCATTCCCCTATTCCGGTGATTTATTCAGAGATCATCGCTCAGGTTCAGACTCTAGGGCCAGGACCCTCTTGCGCTCACGACACTGCTTCTTGTGGGCGGGCCAGTCCCTCTGCTGGCATTGGGAGCCACAGTAGCGAGCCACCTGACAGCGGCCACAGATGTTGAACTCTCTAAGCTGTGGGCAGATGGAATACAAAGTCAGACTGGTGGAAAGACACTGTACTGAGACTATTATATTAAACACCTCAAAATAGCAACAATAATCTATGTCAGCCTCTGATCACAAATATCCTCAAAGCCATGTACTTCAGCACTCCCTTCCCAAGAGTGAGTATATAGAGTGAAAATAACAGAAGAAAGCAGAATATATGGGTAGCAGTACATACTCTCCTCTCAATGAGCGAGCAGGGTGGGTAGTGACACTCGTAGTAAGTACAGGAGCACTCCTCCTCCTCCACCAGCTCTCCGTTAGCATTGTAGTAGCGGGTACGACTGAGCTCCAGGTACTGCTCCTCTACGGGGTCAGCTGGTACCTGCTGGATGGCCAGCCAGTACAAAGACTGCTCTCTACAGGGATAGAAACACAAGTAATAACAGGCCAAGTCTGAATAACCTTGTATTTTCTCAATATTATGTTGTCTTTTCCTCAGTAAAGAAGTGATGAGTACTAGAAGAGCAGAATATAGCTCTAGTAATTGTAGTGGAGAAGTGCACAGCTGTAATACCTTTGCTTGCTGGAGATTTCCTCTGGTTTGGGGCTCCAACCCATGGGGACCAGTCTCAGGTTGTCCAGACGGTTATCCACTGTAACAGAGTTTATGTGGACTACTTGGAAGCTGGGAGCGATGCCTCCTCTATGTTTCTCCCTGGATAAACATTCAAATCACCTTATGACTCAACCAGTCTGCCAGCATCACACACTGAATATGAAGCACACAGTTTGTTTGATAAAGGCAAAAAGCTGCCCTAACCAACAGACTATGAGGATGTATTTAGTTGCAGATTTTGGGTATCGGACACCAACTCACCAGAGCAGCTCGTGCAGTGGCCTGCCAGCCCAGCGCCCTTTGCCAATGTCGAAGGCATAAGCAAAGATCTTTGCCCCATTGCCATCTGCATCTACCTCCATGCGTGCCTGAAAGATATGGTGTAACATTGATTTATTTATCCCAGGCCTCATAGTATCATAGTCAAGACCAGTTGTTTTTACCAGGGCCAGGATAGTGTGGGAATGGTCTCTGACTAACGACCCTCACAAAACCTCCACATAACTCCTCACCCTCTTACCTCAAAAGCATAGTTCTCCACCAATGGTATGTCCTGTTCATCGATCAGTGTGTACTTTGTCTGCAAAATAATGGACAGTTATTGCCACATGTAATGTGGGTTTACACTATTATTGTGTGGGATTAAAAACAATGGGGCGAGATTACAACAATTAGGTGTGTGAGATGACCCCAAATCAGATGACCTAACACATGTGATGGTATAATCAAGACCCTGAGTCAAGTTACATTTGCTTTGAGTATGTTAGCAGTCATTTAAACACAGAAGCCTTTTGAGGAAACATACCTATCGATCACACTGACTGGCACGCAAAAACACAACGGTGTTGATGGACTATTATATATGGTCTCTAGATTAATGTTCCAGGGGGTCACGCCATTACACGTGATATGTCCAAGTGGTTCTCATTTCTACAAGTGACATTTCAATGTTTACCAACTGTCCTAGCTAAAAACAAGAGGACACAAATATTCAAGTCACTGTTCACATTCGTCTGGTAAAAACTGTTTGACGTAGCTAGCCTAAACAAAACACTAGCTAGGCGTAGCTACATTTCAATAATAATGTAACATAAGAGACGAAGTTTGGCAGCCTTCAAATGTAAAGATAAAAAAATAAGATTGCTTAAAAAAAAACGATACCGTAGTTAGCTAAACCACAAAGGTAACAAACGTTACTTGAGAGCTGTCATGCCGGTGTTCCTGATAGAGCGTGGCAATGGCTTCCTACTACTTCACTAGCCAGTGTCGCCAGTTAGCTACATTACAATTTGCTTGACCATTTGTGAAGTGTGCATTGAGGCCAGGATATTTTTTACTTTTTTAACATTGACCCATGCCATCGTTGCGTCCATACATTAGCTAGTTAGCTACGAACGTCGGTTAAATGTAGCTAGCTTCAGCATGGCTAGCTAATTAATAGGTTGTTCTTGGCGGCTTCGAGAGAAAACAATTCCAGCGAAACATTTATATTAGACCACCTAGAATTCTAAAAAGATCCACGACTTATGTCTGTCTGTTTTCCATATTAAAACATATTCGATGCCAGCCATCGCCTGTCTCAACGAGCCATTTTGTAAGCACTTTTGTGATCCCCTCCCCTTCTTGTCGCTCACATGGCAGCCCCCGGATCCAGCTCACCTTCCCGGCCACACGGCCAAGTCGAACAATCCCGAGCTTGAAATCCGACATTGGAAGAGCGGTCGATCAAGGGGCGAAATGTAAGAACAGGTGAGGCGATCTACTCGTGTAAAAGTCGTCAGGGCGACCCCCCCCAGACCCGATTTACTGCCAGTTTGGTTAAATAGGGTCAATCGATGGCCGAATTTGGTCCACCCCACCGGCTAACAAACCTCCGTGACACACCGCTGGCGTAGAAGAAAGCCAGGCAAGATTTAGGGGAGGGTACGAAGAAGCTAAACATTTTTCAACCATTGAGAATACAGCTCTGAAAAGCTTCAGTCCAATCCAAAAAAGCGTTACATATTTTGTGTTCTTAATCTATTGTCCTATCCGATTCTCCAATCAAAGACGGGGATTTATTTTGAGCACCACCCATTTCTCTCCTGACGCCATCACGTTTCTATTGCTTGTTTCTGTGTATTCCGACAGTGAGCTGTCATTTTAGCGCGAAAACAGAAGCGGTAGGATTGCAGGGTGCCAGGCAGGAGTAGCCCATGGATGGAACAACCCTTGGATTGCCCTGCCCTGTTTTATGTGACTGTAATCCCAGTTCGATTCCGAGTAGATTTAGAGTAGGCCTAGCTATTCGATTCAGATTAGATTTCTACACTCTGATTCTAGTCTTCTGCATTATTTAGTCCAGTGGTTCTCAAACCTAGACATTTCGCAATTGTATTGTAGCCCTGAACTAACTCACCTGGTTCACATAGTCAAGGGTTTGATGTTTTGTTGACAATTTGAAACTGGTGTGCTAGTTGTGGAATAGTTCAAATACATGGAACGTCTGGGAGTCCCTGAGGAGAACCCCTTATTTAGTCCACCAGACAGGTGGTTGTCTGTTTCCTCCTTCAAAATAAAAACTATAAAATTTTTCATGCAACAGTTTTCATCCCCCTTTTTGTGCATTTTATTTCCGTCAATAGAAATGTATCTCTGAAATTGCACTTTAAATACATTTGATATTATGTTTATTTAGGCTTAAATAAAATGGCCAAAAGTGCTAGGCATAGGCTAGAAACCTAGATTAGCCTACACGTTTACTGTGGGGTTTATAGTACGCCATTTATTTTATAAAACGTTCTAATGCCACGTTGAAATCAAGTTGGAAACTGGGAACCTCCGAGTTAAAATTAACGTAAATTATTTGCATAGAGCTTCCTAATGGTTTATTCTGATACTTCCCAAATCAGAAACTCCAGGTAGTCCTATCAGAGTTTCGGACATGATGTGAATGACCCCCGGTATAATCAGTCATGTGCATATTGCTGCGTTATAAAACAACTGGGAACTCGGGAATCTCTGACTTCAGTGCGTTCAAGACAAATGGGAACTCGGAAAAAAATGAAGCACGTACTTTGAATGGTCATCCAATTCAGAATTGCAAGTCATAAACTCGGTCATGTTGCCACTTTCAAAACAATTGGGAACTCGGAAAAATATGAGGTCAAATCGTGACGTCAGTGATCTTCAGGTCAGATAGTCGGGGCTCTAGAAAGAGCGAGTTGGATGACGGTTCAAATCGATTTTTCCCAGTCGTATTTATCCGAGTTCCCAGTTGTTTTGAACGCGGCACAAGAGTCTCAAAATAAACTTTCATCATTGGCATTTAGGCCTAGCCTATACCATTCCAGGATAGCCGACGCTAAATGTAGGCTTATTTTGTTTAATTTAATTATACAATATTCAAATATATAGCCCCAACTATTGTCGGACTATTTAGCCTATACTAAACTATAAAACATGTAAAGCTAAAAGATCATGTAGGTTTTTAACGTAAGATTACAATTCGACTAGAGAGGTTCATTGCGATATAGGATGTTGTGAGGTCAAATTACAACATCAAAACACTGTCATCATACAGGTAAAGGAGGTAGCATAAAATCAATGATAGCCAATAACATCTGAACAAAAATCGTTTTCATTGATACTGCCCCGTTGTTGCAGTTGTTGCTAAACTTGCTTTTCAGCTCTAGTGTACGTGTTACTTCCGTGTTCATACCTTGATACACCTGTGTTATAACTGCAGTAGATTGGCTACTGAAGCCACCTGTCGCGTTCTATTGCTATTAGCCTAGTAGGCTATTTGACGTGCCATGAGCGCGGAGGCAGAATCATGTGATTTGACACCTGTGTCTTTGCGAGACGACCCAGACACTGGAGTGGAAGTTCGAGAAAGTTCGGGAGACTTTAATATGGATTTACAACAGCCGATTTTCTTCTCGTTGGATGTACACCAACATGAAACTCACTCAGCTAAAGTTGTCTCCAGGTTGTCTAGAAATGCTGCCGCTACATCAGTGGTGACCACCTCCGACTCAGAATCCGGTATATTCTCAGGTGAATCGAAACTTTGCATGGAACATGAATCAGACCTGGACTGGTTCTGCAGCTCCGAGCAGAAACTCAAATGCTTGCACTGCACCATAGTGGGATCCTGCCAGGGCCACACAGTGACACCCCTGGCCAGCAGAGTGACAGCCGTCAGGGTGAGTGCCCAGACTCTTCCTGAAATTATATTATCCAGATGTAGTCTCTTGTAGTAATACCACTAGAATATACCACCTATTAATAACACCATGTCCTTTTTGAGCAGTTACATTTAAGCTGCTTATTGTGTGTCATATGGACCTTTGTCACAGTGAATGGGGCCAGGAGACTTTGTTTACCTAGAGTTAGGGGTGAGAATGCAACAGGCAAACTGAGTATACCTTTGTTTACATGGGGTACTACAGTACAAAGGGCCAGCTGGTTTGTGTTTTGAAAGTGTGTGTTCACATGCCTGGTGGGTGTGTAGGGTGTGCCACACTTATCCCACACCAGACTGAGGAGTTTCCCCTATTGATGTGTCATGGGGTGTGAGGAGACAAGAGTTTCAAGCTGTTGGGAAGAGGCAGCATGAATTATCATCAGTGCTCTTCTAAATTATTTTCTATTTCAGGATACACAATGACATGTTGGTGATGGCAGTTCAGCACTACAGGAATATGCTTATCAGGATAGGGGTCCCTGCTTTTGAAAATGTACCTGATCAGCTCTGTGGTTTTCAAGTCCAACACTAGTCTTTTTTTTATGCCAGTCACTGTGTGTGTGTGTGTGTGTGTGTGTGTGTGTGTGTGTGTTGTCCTGAACAGAACCAACTGGTTGACATTTGTGAGAAAATGCAGCTGCAGGCCCAGCGCATCGAGCGCTTTATCAACCAGACCCTGACTGCCAAAGAGCGGGCACTGCAGGTGAGCAGCCCTGTGACACTCGCACTCAGTCCCTTATGTGCTTACACTACATACAGCTTTGGAATCGCAAGCTCTACACACAGATATCTAATGGATTCCATCAAATATCTTCGCTGTGTCCCCTATGCCCTCTGCTGTGTGTCCATGCAGGTAGAGGCGAGCGGGGCTCGGGAGCAAGTGGTAGCCCAGGTCAGTGTGGTGAGGGAGGCGGTGGAGGAGGAGGAACAGCGGCTGCTGGAAGCGGTGCAGAGGGAGGAGGAGAGGGTGGAGCAGTGCCTCCTCACCCAGAGAGCCCACTGGGGCCAGGCCCTGGCTATGCTCACACAGACACGCACATGTCTGGTGCACACCCTCACAAACACACCGGACATACAGCTGGCAGTGAGTAAGGGAGATGGGTACAGGTAGGGAGGGAGAGACCAATGATTTATATATACACTGGGGCTACAACTGACTTCTTCCGTCGCGACGTCCCTCTAAGGTACTTCTGCTAGCCCCGGCCCGCTAGCTGTCTGAATCGCCGTGTCTCCAGCTCGCCCAGCTACTCACTGGACCCAATTGATCACTCGGCCACGCATACCTCTCCCTAATGTCAATATGCCTTGTCCATTGCTGTTTTGGTTAGTAATTATTGCCTTATTTCACTGTAGAGCCTCTAGCCCTCCACAATACGCCTTAGCTAACCCTTTAGTTCCACCTCCCACACATGCGGTGACCTCGCCTGGTTTAAATTATGTTTCGAGAGACAATATCTCTCATTGTCACTCAATGCATAGGTTTACCTCCACTGTATTCACATCCTACCATATCTTTGTCTGTACATTATGCCTTGAATCTATTCTACCGTGCCCAGAAACCTGCTCCTTTTACTCTCTGTAACGAACGTACTAGACGACCAGTTCTTATAGCCTTTAGCCGTACCCTTATCCTACTCCTCCTCTGTTCCTCTGGTGATGTAGAGGTTAATCCAGGCCCTGCAGTGCCTAGCTCCACTCCCATTCCCCAGGCGCTCTAATTTGTTGACTTCTGTAACCGTAAAAGCCTTGGTTTCATGCATGTTAACATTAGAAGCCTCTTCCCTAAGTTTGTTTTATTCACTGCTTTAGCACACTCTGCCAACCCTTATGGCCTAGCCATGTCTGAATCCTGGCTTAGGAAGACTACCAAAAACCCTGGGATTTCCATCCCTAACTATAACATTTCCCAACAAGATAGACCTGCCAAAGGGGGCGGAGTTAGCCTTCAGAGTTCTGTCTTAGTATCCAGGTCTGTGCCCAAACAATTTGAGCTTCTACTTTTAAAAATCCACCTTTCCAGAAACAAGTCTCTCACTGTTGCAGCTTGCTATAGACCACCTTCTGCCCCCAGCTGTGCCCTGGACACCATATGTGAATTGATTGCCCCCCATCTATCTTCAGAGCTCGTGCTGTTAGGTGACCTAAACTGGGATATGCTTAACACCCCGGCCATCCTACAATCTAAGCTTGATGCCCTCAATCTCACACAAATTATCATTGAACCTACCAGGTACAACCCCAAATCCGTAAACACGGGCACCCTCATAGATATCATCCTAACCAACCTGTCCTCCAAATACACCTCTGCTGTCTTCAACCAGGATCTCAGCGATCACTGCCTTATTGCCTGCGCCCGTAATGGGTCTGCGGTCAAACGACCACCCCTCATCACTGTCAAACGCTCCCTAAAACACTTCAGCGAGCAGGCTTTTCTAATCAACCTGGCCCGGGTATCCTGGAAGGATATTGACCTCATTCCGACAGTAGAGGATGCCTGGTTATTCTTTAAAAGTGCCTTCCTCACCATCTTAAATAAGCATGCCCCATTCAAAAAATGTAGAACCAGAAACAGATATAGCCCTTGGTTCACTCCACATCTGACTGCCCTTGACCAGCACAAAAACATCCTGTGGCGGACTGCATTAGCATCGAATAGCCTACGTGATATGCAACTTTTCAGGGAAGTTAGGAACCAATGTATGTTAGGCAGTTAGGAACAGGCAGATAGAAAAGCAAAGGCTAGCTTTTTCAAACAGAAATTTGCATCCTGTAGCACAAACTCCAAAAGGTTCTGGGACACTGTAAAGTCCATGGAGAATAAGAGCACCTCCTCCCAGCTGCCCACTGCACTGAGGCTAGGAAACACTGTCACCACTGATAAATCCATGATAATTTAGAATTTCAATAAGCATCTTTCTACGGCTGGCCATGCTTTCCACCTGGCTACCCCTACCCCGGTCAACAGCCCTGTACCACCCCACAGGACCTTGCCCAAGCCTCTGCCATTTCTTTCACCCAAATCCAGATAGCTGATGTTCTGAAAGAGATGCAAACTCTGGACCCCTACAAATCAGCCAGGCTAGACAATCTGGACCCTCTCTTTCTAAAATGATATGCCGAAATTGTTGCAACCGCTATTACTAGCCTGTTCAACCTCTCTTTCGTATCGTCTGAGATTCCCAAAGATTGGAAAGCAGCCGCGGTCATCCCCCTCTTCAAAGGGGGAGACACTCTAGACCCAAACTGCTACAGACCTATATCTATCCTACCCTGCCTTTCTAAGGTCTTCGAAAGCCAAGTTAACAAACAGATCACCGACCATTTCGAATCCCCACCGTACCTTCTCCGCTATGCAATCTGGTTTCTGAGCTGGTCATGGGTGCACCTCAGCCACACTCAAGGTCCTAAACGATATCACAACCGCCATCGATAAGAGACAATACTGTGCAGCCGTATTCATCGACCTGGCCAAGGCTTTCGACTCTGTCAATCACCACATTCTTATCGGCAGACTCAACAGCCTTGGTTTCGCAAATGACTGCCTTTTCTGGTTCACCAACTACTTCTCAGAAAGAGTTCAGTGTGTCAAATCGGAGGGACTGTTGTCCGGACCTCTGGCAGTCTCTATGGGGGTGCCACAGGGTTCAATTCTCGGGCCGACTCTCTTCTCTGTATACATCAATGATGTCTCTCTTGCTGCTGGTGATTCTCTGATCCACCTCTACACAGACGACACCCTTTTGTATACTTCTGGCCCTTCTTTGTACACTGTGTTAACTAACCTCCAGATGAGCTTCAATGCCATACAACTTTCCTTCCGTGGCCTCCAACTGCTGTTAAATGCAAGTAAAACTAAATGCATGCTCTTCAACCGATCGCTGCCCTCATCTACCCGCCCGTCCAGCATCACTACTCTGGACGGTTCTGACTTAGAATATGTGGACAACTACAAATACCTAAGTGTCTGGTTAGACTGTAAACTCTCCTTCCAGACTCACATTAAGCATCTCCAATCCAAAATTAAATCTAGAATCGGCTTCCTATTTCACAACAAAGTATCCTTCAATCATGCTGCCAAACATACCCTCGTTAAACTGACCATCCTACCGATCCTTGACTTCGGCGATGTCATTAACAAAATAGCCTCCAACACTCTACTCAGCAAATTGGATGCAGTCTATCACAGTTACATCCGTTTTGTCACCAAAGCCCCATATACTACCCACCACTGCGACCTGTACGCTCTCGTTGGCTGGCCCTCGCTTCATATTCGTCGCCAAACCCACTGGCTCCAGGTCATCTATAAGTCTTTGCTAGGTAAAGCCCCGCCTTATCTCAGCTCACTGGTCACCATAGCAGCACCCACCCGTAGCACTTGCTCCAGCAAGTATATATCACTAGTCACCCCCAAAGCCAATTTCTCCTTTGTCCGCCTTTCCTCCCAGTTCTCTGCTGCCAATGACTGGAACGAACTGCAAAAATCACTGAAGCTGGAGACTCATATCTCCCTCACTAACTTTAAGCACCAGCCGTCAGAGCAGCTCACACATCACTGCACCTGTACATAGCCCATCTGTAAATAGCCCGTCCAACTACCTCATCCCCCATACTGTTATTTATTTGATTTATTTTGCTCCTTTGCACCCCAGTATCTCTACTTGCACACTCATCTTCTGCACATCTATCACTCCAGTGTTTAATTGCTATATTGTAATTATTTCACCACTATGGCCTATTTATTACCTTACCTCCCTTATCCTACCTCATTTTCACAAACTCTATATAGACTTTTTCTATTGTATTATTGACGGCATGTTTGTTTATTCCATGTAACTCTGTGTTGTTGTTTGTGTCGCACTGCTTTTCTTTATCTTGGCAAGGTCGCAGTTGTAAATGAGAACTTGTTCTCAACTGGCCTACGTGGTTAAATAAAGGTGAAATAAAATAAATAAATAAAATAAACACTAGATGACTGATAGGGGGCGCTGTGTTGAAGCCACAGTGCCTCAATCTTGGCACTCCCCCACCATTGTAAAAAATATTCTGGAAGCTATAGAATTGCATTTGTTCATGTCTACATTCGTTTTTCCCACATTTATTCTATTACAGTCATCTCAAAGCGGCAATCAGCAGTTGAAAGAGTAACAAAACAATCTCTCTGCCACTGTTTCGCTAAGAAGCTGAGGAATGGGGCTGGAGAAATGTAAAACCACTCTCAAATTCATTGACCAAGCTATGGATGCAAAGACTAAAAGTCAATTATATAAAAATGATAGCTTTAACTATGTTTTGCGGCTATACCGTGTTTGTTTACATTCACTTTGTTGACAAACATTGGAGTAAAACAAGCTTATATTTTGGGTACTGATGAGGTACGACAGTTGAAGGAAGCTCATGAGGCATTTAAGTTATATTCTTCAAGAATCAATGGCTACAAATCATTAATTTATAAGTCCAAAAATGAATGTAGCTACTGCAGATTGCCCCTTTAAGGCATACTTTTACATTATATTCCATACATTCCTTTGGAGAACTGAGTACCAAAATGGCTGACCTGTGGCTTCACAGCATCCTAATACATACCATCAGCATTCCAGTGTGTATATAAACGATTTTGAGCAACTATAGAGGGTGGGACGCAGGAGTGTATAGATGTGGAAGAAAGAAGGATGAAAAAATAGGTGGCGCAAACAATGATGATGTTAATAATGATACACTTGATTGCTGTAAATCATCGTTGACGCTCTCCTGTGTTTCAGACCTCTGGCCAGGAAATAGCTGAGAGGTAAATATTCTGTTTTGACATGTATATTTGCTCAACCACTTGGTGAAGCAATCCTGCGTTGTTCATTAGCCAGATTTACATGACTTGCCTCTGTGTGTGTGTGTGTGTGTGTGTGTGTGTGTGTGTGTGTGTGTGTGTGTGTGTGTGTATCAGGATTGAGGAGGCAGAGGGGGTGGGTGAGCCTCATGACACCGACCATCTCAACCTGAACGCCAGCTGTAGAGACAGCAAACTCATGATGGGCCTGTGGGCCAGCGCCATACTGCTGGGACCAACTGGTAACATGATACAGGCCAGGGCAAATTCCAGTTGTTCAGGATACAGTAGTTTCAAATAGTTGCAGTTAATAGTGTCTGAACAACTGGCAATAAGTGCTTAATTAATTCTGAATAAAAATACACTCTTCTCTTCCCTCTCTCTTAAGCTTATGGTTCAGCAAATCTGACATTTGACGAGCGCACCGTCAGCTCCGTACTTTCCCTCTCAGAAGACCTTTGCACTCTGACCTTCCTGCCTAAGCGGTCACGCCAGTCCCCGCCCTATGACCCGGCGCGCTTCGACTGCTGGCCCAATGCGCTGGGCAATCTGGCCATCTCCTCCGGCACCCACAGCTGGGTGATTGACATGGGTGAGAGCGGGGCCTTCAAGGTGGGGGTATGCTACTCCAGCATGGGGCGCAAGGGCTCGGGCAACGACTCCCGCCTGGGCTACAACATCCAGTCCTGGGTGCTCTCCAAATACGATGGGGACTTCTCCTTCTGCCATGCGGGGAAGAACACACCCCTGCATGTGGTCCACAAGCCCAAGAGTCTAGGGCTACTCCTGGACTGGCCTAGTCAGACCCTGGTATTTTATGACCCAGACTCCAGTGCTGTGTTGCACTCGGTCAGACACGCCTTTAGTGGCCCGCTGCTGCCAGCATTTGCTGTGGCTGACCGCAGTGTCACCATACTGCACTGACCTCTGAAGTACTGTAACTGTAGTGTCAATGATATAGAATTACGGGTAACACTTTCATAAGGCATATCATATGAGTTGATAATATAACAGTGAAAGGGCTTATTAATGCATACAACAAGTAGTACTGCATTATACCTGCTGATAAAATGGTACTGAATTACTTATAATATTTGTACATCCTACTAATAGAATACTATCAAAGCTTCACAATGTATTTGAATGTAATCAAATTGGCCAAAATTAGGCCTTATGTTTCTCTGCATTGAAGAGGTATGCAGAAAGATTTGATGGGAGATATATTTCTAATTTATTTTTTGTTTTTTAAAATCTGAAGTAATGATTCTGTAGAGATTTCTGTAGGAGTCTGTTGATCAAATTATACAGTAGTTTTAATGTGTCATACTGTAGTCATTTTAGATATAGGAGTATGCTATTTATATTTCTTATACTGTTATGATAATTTACTGTAAGTGAAGTGACTGTTTGAGACCTTTTCTATCTTTTAAAGCGACACCTGTCTGAAGGAGTGGTTGATCCATACGCATACAAATATGTGTTAATTGTCTGATATGCAATGTATGTCTCTATTGAAACTCACATCCTACTTTCCATCCATCCGTCAGTGGGAAGAAAATTAATGAAATACCAGACTCATTGCAAGAGACACAGTCTAGAAATGAACAGCAGGGGGCAATGTAGTGTGTGTCATAGTGATGCGGAGGTTGACTCGTAACCCGCAATTCCTGCGGTTAAAGGGTTTAATAAAGAGAAAACAATACCTTAAATCCATAAATGTATCAGTCTTGTGCAATTTATATCTATAGGCTACATTTACGTTTTTATTTCTTTATTTTAGGCTATCTGGCATTAGTGCGTGAGCCTAAATTTAACGCTGCGATCACACCGACTGTGTTATTGCATTTTGGTACACCAGAATTACATTCATTTCCAATTAAACGCTGCATTTGCTTTTCAGCAGTGCGTTCGGTGTGATGGCTTGACAGAAATGGTAGCAGAAGGTGAATGTTGAACTTTTGTTGCATACATATCCTGATGATGCTGTATACTATAACCCTGTCAGTGTGATGAAGCCTCAGGTACACACCGACAGTGTCATTGCGCAAAATAGTATGCAGCATCATCAGGATATGTATGCAACAAAAGTTCAACATTCACCTTCTGCTACCATTTCTGTAAAGTCGTCTACACATACAGTTTGACGCATATGTTCGATAAATCCAATGTGTGCACCACACCGAACGGACTGCAACTGCCTCTGCAACGCAATGCTGCATGGCAAACGCAGCGTTTCATTCGAAATGAATGTAATTCTGGTGTACCAAAATGTAACACTGTTGGTGTGATCAAAGCCTGTGCCTGTATGCGCACCAAATAGCCCACACGCCAATCGCCAAATGTTATTGGGAACGGGCAGAAAAAGTTATGGAGGCAAAATGGACAATGTCAGAGTTGAATTAAATAAGAGAAAGGCTGCGAAAAGTAATGCTTGGTGAAATGGTAAAAGAGGATAACAGTTCCGGTGTCATGTGTGACGATTGTGAGGCTCTACTTGTGGAGAAATATGATTTATTTCATTCAGCATTTTCAGTAATTGCATTTTCTCCTCGTTCCCTAAAAGTCTTTGCTCCTTAAAATAAAGAAAGATGACAGATAACTTTACCAATGTCAACTAGATTGAAGCATTCACTCTATCATTTATGACATTCTGGGGAGCATGGGTTTATTTAGTCTTCTAATCTAGGGCAACATATACAGTTGAAGTCGGAAGTTTACATACACCTTAGCCAAATACATTTAAACTCAGTTTTTCACAATTCCTGACATTTAATAATTTAAGTAAAAATGCCCTGTCTTATGTCAGTTAGGATCACCACTTTATTTTAAGAATGTGAAATGTCAGAATAATAGTAGAGAGAATGATTAATTTCAGCTATTATTTCTTTCATAACATTCTCAGTGGGTCAGAAGTTTACATACACTCAATTAGTATTTGGTAGCATTGCCTTTAAATTGTTTAACTTGGGTCAAACGAGTCGGGTAGCCTTCCACAAGCTTCCCACAATAAGTGAATTTTGGCCCATTCCTCCTGACAGAGCTGGTGTAATTGAGTCAGGTTCCTAGGCCTCCTTGCTCACACAAGCTTTTTCAGTTCTGCCCACACATTTTCTATAGGATTGAGGTCAGGGCTTTGTGATGGCCACTCCAATACCCTGACTTTGTTGTCCTTAAGCCATTTTGCCACAACTTTGGAAGTATGCTTGGAGTCATTGTCCATTTGGAAGACCCATTTGCGACCAAGCTTTAACTTCCTGACTGATGTCTTGAGATGTTGCTTCAATATAATCCACATAATTTTCCTACCTCATGATGCCATCTATTTTGTGAAGTGTACCAGTCCCTCCTGCAGCAAAAAAAAAACACAACATGATGCTGCTACCACCGTGCTTCACGGTTGGGATGGTGTTCTTTGGCTTGCAAGCCTCCCTTTTTTCCTCCAAACATAACGATGGTCATTATGGCCAAACAGTTCAGTTCTATTTTTGTTTCATCAGACCAGAAGACATTCCTCCAAAAAAGTACAATATTTGTCCCCATGTGCAGTTGCAAACCGTAGTCTGGCTATTTTATGGTGGTTTTGGAGCAGTGGCTTCTTCCTTGCTGAGCGGCTTTTCAGGTCATGTCGATAAAGGACTCATTTTATTGTGGAAATAGATATCTTTGTACTTTTTTCCTCCAGCATCTTCACAAGGTCCTTTGCTGTTGTTCTGGGATTGATTTGCACCAAAGCACATTCATTTCTAGGAGACAGAACGCGTCTCCTTCCTGAGCGGTATGATGGCTGTATGGTCCCATGGTGTTTATACTTGTGTACTATTGTTTGAACAGATGAACGTGGTACCTTCAGGCATTTGGAAATTGCTCCCAAAGATGTACCAGACTTGTGGAGGTCTACAATCTTTTTTTCTAAGGTCTTGACTGATTTCTATTGATTTTCCCATGATGTCAAGCAAAGAGGCACTGAGTTTGAAGGTAGGCCTTGAAATACATCCACAGGTACATCTCCAATTGACTCAAATTATGTCAATTAGCCTATCAGAAGCTTCTTGAGCCATGACATAATTTTCTGGAATTTTCCAAGCTGTTTAAAGGCACAGTCAATTTAGTGTATGTAAACTTCTGACCCACTGGAATTGTGATACAGTGAATTATAAATGAAATAATCTGTGAACAATTGTTGGAAAAATTACTTGTGTCATGCACGAAGTAGATGTCCTAACCGACTTGCCAAAACTATAGTTTGGGAAGCTGCATGTATCTAATTATAGACAAGTTGTCTAACAAATAGCCTACCAAAATATCGGAAGTTATAAGTGGAAACATAGGCCTATCTAAATTAGGCAACAAAAAAATTCCTGCACCCTCTCTCAAAAATTGGTCAGCTGTCTGTGACTGTAGCCTACAGCGCATTTTCTATATTAGCGGGTTAGGGTCGGGTGCCGGCCTCAGATTTGAGCTTTTCACATAGCCAATAGTCGGGCAGTTGCAGATGTGTTATTATCAATTGCAGGCGGGTGCGGGTGAACACACAGATGACCCATGCATCCTGTAGCACAAACTCAAAAAAGTTCTGGGACACTGTAAAGTCCATGGAGAATAAGAGCACCTCCTCCCAGCTGCCCACTGCACTGAGGCTAGGAAACACTGTCACCACCGGTAAATCCATGATAATTGAGAATTTCAAGAAGCATTTTTCTACGGCTGGCCATGCTTTCCACCTGGCTACCCCTACCCCGGTCAACAACCCTGCACCCCCACAGCAACTCGCCCAAGCCTCCCCCATTTCTCCTTCACCCAAATCCAGATAGCTGATGTTCTGAAAGAGATGCAAACTCTGGACCCCTACAAATCAGCCGGGCTAGACAATCTGGACCCTCTCTTTCTAAAATTATCTGCCGAAATTTTTGCAACCCCTATTACTAGCCTCTCTTTCGTATCGTCTGAGATTCCCAAAGATTGGAAAGCAGCCGCGGTCATCCCCCTCTTCAAAGGGGGAGACACTCTAGACTCAAACTGCTACAGACCTATATCTATCCTACCCTGCCTTTCTAAGGTCTTCGAAAGCCAAGTTAACAAACAGATTATCGACCATTTCGAATCCCACCGTACCTTCTCCGCTATGCAATCTGGTTTCTGAGCTGGTCATGGGTGCACCTCAGCCACACTCAAGGTCCTAAACGATATCACAACCGCCCCAAATCGATAAGAGACAATACTGTGCACCTATTCATCGACCTGGCAAGGCTTTCTACTGCTGTCAATCACCACATTCTTATCGCAGACTCAACAGCCTTGGTTTCGCAAATGATTGCCTCGCCTGGTTCACCAACTACTTCTCTGATTGAGTTCAGTGTGCCAAATCGGAGGACCTGTTGTCCGGACCTCTGGCAGTCTCTTAGGGGGTGCCTAGGGTTAAATTCTGGGCCGACTCTCTTCTCTGTATACATCAATGATGTCTCTCTTGCTGCTGTGTGATTCTCTGATCCACCTCTACGCAGACGACACCATTTTGTATAATTCTGGCCCTTCTTGGAACCTGTGTAAACTAACCTCCAGATGAGCTTCAATGCATACAACTTTCCTTCCGTGGCCTCCAACTGCTGTTAAATGCAAGTAAAACTAAATGCATGCTCTTCAACCGATCGTTGCCTGTACCTGCTTGCCTGTCCAGAATCACTTACTCTGGATGGTTCTGACTTAGAATATGTGGTCAACTACAAATACCTAGTGTCTTGGTTAGACTGTAAACTCTCCTTCCAGACTCACATTAAGCATTTACAATCCAAAATTAAATCTAGAATCGGCTTCCTATTTCACAACAAAGCATCCTTCACTCATGCTGCCAAACATACCCTCGTTAAAACTGACCAGCCTACCGATCTCGACTTCGGCGATGTCATTTACAAAAAGCCTCCAACACTCTACTCAACAAATTGGATGCAGTCTATCACAGTGCCATCCGTTTGTCACCAAAGCCCATATACTACTCACCACTGCAACCTGTACGCTTTCGTTGGCTGGCCCTCGCTTCATACTCGTCGCCAAAAACCACATGGCTCCAGGTCATCTACAAGTTTTAGGTAAAGCCCCGCCTTATCTCAGCTCACTGGTCACCATAGCAGCACCACCCGTAGCACGCGCTCCAGCAGGTATATCTCACTGGTCACCCCCAAAGCCAATTCCTACTTTGGCCGCTTTCCTTCCAGGTCTCTGCTGCTAATGACTGAATGAACTGCAAAAATCACTATAGCTGGAGACTCATATCTCCCTCATTAACTTTAAGTACCAGCTGTCAGAGCAGCTCACAGATCACTGCACCTGTACATAGCCCATCCAACTACCTCATCCCATACTGTATTTATTTATTTTGCTCCTTTGCACCCCAGTATCTCTACTTGCACATTCATCTTCTGCACATCTACCATTCCATGTTAATTGCTATATTGTAATTACTTCGCCACCATTGCCTATTTATTGCCTTACCTCCCTTATCTTACCTCATTTTCACACACTGTATATATATCTTTTCCACTGTATTATTGACTGTATGTTTGTTTATTCCATGTGTAACTGTGTTGGGCCCTGTTTCATTTAATTTTTGGCGGTTTGATCACGGGGGAGGCACTAGTAATGTCTGTAGTTTCGGTTTGGCTATTTGTTTCAAGTGTATTAGTCTGTAAATAAATCTCTTTGCCAAAATTCGTAATCTTTCCCATGTCTTATTCGACTAGTAGTTGTTCTGAAATGTTATTGCTTGCCTACATGTTTAATAACACACATACTGAAATTATTAATTTCGGTTTCCTATCCTGACGTGAAGTTTGTTCTACATAAAGTATTTGACTCTGATGTGTGCCACACAGAAAGTATTTGACTCTAGCCACAAAATTAAGGAAATTAGAGGGGGGGGGGGGCGATTTCGGCAGGCAAGAAAATGGCCTTGCCGAAATCCTCCCCAATTTCCTTAATTTTGTCACTTGAGTCAAATACTTTCTGTGGCACACATCAGAGTCAAATTACCTTGGCTAAAGCAGATCTGATTGAATAGAGCCTTTAGTCTTTCCATAATGCTGTACTACTGTACTAATCCCAGAGTCATTGAAACGGGCATCAACAATGTGCAAAGCATTTATTGATGAGCGACACATCTCACCCCTGAGATACATGAACAGCACTGTGCTCATCATGAATACATATAAAACACATATTACATGACTGCCATTCTTTACAGTAAATGTGCCATGTGTGATACCAATAGGGCTATGGCAGATAGATTTTTTTTTTAAGTCTTAGTGTTTTACTGATACCAGACGAGACATTACTTTTTCTATCAACAGTCCTTAATTGATGACTAAATAACCACTCATTTCCAGCTCACATAGCCTAACTGGCAGCAACATGCTCTCCCTTGTCCTCGGTCTGCCCAGCCTTGTGATGGTTAGGTGGTTGACAAATGCCAGCTGGTAGGCCTAATACAAAACCCGGTTTTGACTAGATGGGATATGTAGCCTACAGCTTTTGTCAAATTTTACTTTCATTAGCAGGTTAGGATAATTAACGTAGCAGATTAGGTGAATTAGATTAAGACCTCAGGAAAAGGGTTCAGCTTAGCTAACATGCAAATAAAATCACATTTAGGCATTCATTTTACAAAAGCTGTAGCTTATCCCCTCTAGCCATGACCTACAAGATCCTCAACAAGGTTGTTAAAAAAAGTGCCATGCACTCAATAGGTAGGTTTACATTGAATCATTGTGACATGTGTAATGGAAATGGCAGATATAGTAGAACAGAGTACCACAGTATGAGCCATAATACCCATAAAAGCAGTCAAACAGGGAAATGGTTCCAATCGTTTTTCCACCATTCATTTTTCCCCATACGGGATTTTTAGCAACCACTACAAATAAGGGCTGTGTTTTGTGTAGGCTTAGCCTGCTGTAATGATTTGGTAACGGTGTAAATCTCTCTAGGTCAAGGTGACTTTTAAAAACAACAAATACACTTTTTCGCAAAAACATTACTACAGTTTCCAATTAAAATGAAGAGGCTGAAGTGTTTCCATTTAGGCAAATTGCGTGTATGCCCTCCCAGGAGTGTTTCACTATGGCACGGACCGTGGTGATACTTCGCACATAATTATTCGAACATGGCACATTTTAGTCAATTATTGCATTCTATCCATGCTACCTGAGACATGAAACAGACAAGTGCGAGGGCATACAGATAGGAGGGCATACAGATAGGTCTGGTCAGATCGTATTAGTCACACACACATGGTTAGCAGATGTTATTGCGAGTGTAGCGAAATGCTTGTGCGTCGGAACTAGAAGCACAAGCATTTAGCTACACTCGCAATTACATCTGCTAACCATGTGTATGTGACCAATACAATTTGATTTGACCTATCTGTATGCCCTCCTGCATGCCCTCCCACTTGTCTGTTTCATGTCTCAGGTAGCATGGATAGAATGCAATAATTGATTAATATGTGCCATATTCGAATAATTATGTGTGTCCGTGCCATGGTGAAAATTGCATCCAGCCCTCTGGTAATCCTCTGCACCCACTGTGAATATTGGCCTTTCCTTCCTTCACTTGAAATCATGGGGGAAGCTTGACACAATTGCTATGACTCAGTCAGTCCACATACAATGCCTAAATTACTGTATGACATCCCTCCAAAGAGTCCCTGCATTCTGTCCCATCTGGTTGTACAGTGACCTCTGACATTCGAGGTCAGTGCTAAGAATCTAATGTGGCTTCTGGCTGGTGGCCGTGATGGTGAGCGGGGGAGGCTCGATGTTCAGCTCCTCTCTCAGGTCCTCCAGACTCTGCTCCCAGCGGCGCTCGTAGAAGATGCTGAAGACACAGCGGGCCTGCCGGCCATTCCTCACAGCCCACGGTCCCAGGGACGTCACCAAGGGCTCCAGACGACTGCGGGAGTGGCACAAGGAAACAATCAGGCCGTAATAATTGCATTACTGTACAGATACCAGACTGTGATGTCAATGGTTATTGTATTACAGAGCAGAAATAATTTACAGTCAAAGCCAAAATTCATGATGACACTTTCAGTAAGTATTAGTTTCTACACACATGGGGGATGTTTTTCAGCCAGGAAGGAAACTAGACTTCCCTTCCAGAAAAACAATACATGTGAACTGTAATTCTTTCAGAAGACAGACTTTCATTCCCTTCAGTCAATAACTACAGTGTGTTGATCATAACTAGCTCAACTAGTTCTGTGACACTTGCAAATAAACCACCTATATTGTCTTAGTTCCCTGAAGGGAGTCATCCACCTAAATGTCAGTTCTCTTTACACCTCAGGGGGCTGCTCAGGTGTGTGGTTGATTACCAAATATCAGAGGTGTCCAGGAAGTGTATGTTCCATTCACCACCAGTCTCCCTTAGAATATACAGTACAACTTCCTGGAAACTGATGACATCACAGATAAATCTTGGGATGTATTCAATAAACATTGCAGAAATGTAACGAGTAGAGCCAAGACTACTTCCTATTCAACATGGCAGACAGTCAGCCTCCTGAAAAGGCCCCTGGTTTATATCACTACATACAATATGAATAAGAAGAGAGCCTGATGGGCAGCACCTTGTGGACAGACGGAGCGGTCCCAACGCTGCTCCCAGGATGCACATGGGCAGGCCAGTTTGAGCAGCCTCAAACCACTTTACTGCTACTTCACCTGAGTTTGAGGAAGTGAGAAAGAAAAGCCATGTAGTGAAACACACTAATACCAATACTCTCAGTGAATCCCCTTTCCCCAGACTCACCCAGCATGTTAGTGGGCATGCCTAGTAAGGTGTGCAGTAAATCGTGGACTTCTCGGTACCTCTGCATGACGTACGCCAACTCCTCATTATCCACAAATTTCACGTTCACCCTCGAGTCAGGGGTCACCCTCTGAGAAAGAGAGACAGAGGGATACGAGGATTGGCAAATAACCACTACGCTTCCTCTGTAAAAAGAGATCCATTATGTCCTTCACAAACTCACATTGTCCTCAAGGAAGCGTAGGTACTCTCTCCCAAAGGATCCATCTGGAAGGGAAGCCATATTGGACAGATCCAATGTGGATAGTCGGATCCGTGGGCGCTCACTTACACAGAAATAGGTGAAACATACGCGCATGAGCATTCACAGACAAGCAATTGTACACACAACTTATTTAAACTCATAGAGATTTATATTTTAGGGTGTATACGTAAACAGAGTGAGATAGACAGCAGAAGTTGTGACATACGTTAGAATGGTATAGCCCTCAGGGTCTCCTCTCATTCGATCCCGAAGCGTCATCAGGGCCAGGTGTCCTGTCGTCTCTCCCAGCACTGCCACCATGTCTACATGGGGAACACGGCTTACAGTGAAGAGAAATGTGGTACTTTTTATTGAGAAAATGCAGTACAGTATGTTACACCAAGAGTCACTTTCAAGTTATTTCTCACCCTTTTGAATAATTTATATTTCAAGGACTTGTTTAAATCAAAATGACATCTACGACAGTTTCCCTATGACTCTTTTAGTTTCTTGTTTTTCTAAAACGTCAGTGTTTTCCATCACCTTGATAACTAGGGATCTAAATGACACATGACAACCATTAAATAACCCTGCTTGGTATTGGGTACTGTGCGTAATGAAACGCATTCAAATAGTTTGAGTTTCAAATGCAAAAGAAAGGAAAGTAAAACAGTGAACACAGCCTACCCACATGTTCTGTAAGAACAGATAAGCATGCCAAACTCCCTACAGATGCAAAATGACCATATGAAAGTATCACAACTGGAAGTGGGCATCCCTCTCACCATGTCTGTAGGGGTCTTGCAGAGCTGCCACCCCGGAGCCGACAGCCAACAGGGCTTTCTGGATGGGGCTGGTGGGGATGTGGCCTGGGTACAGTCCGTCATACTGCCCGTCTGCATGGTCCACGCCATGGTGCTGCTGCCGGACACAAAGGGCTGTGGGTGACACCAAACAGCATCAGACATACAGTAGAGTACACATGGACATCCCATCAGGACATGGTATTAATACTGTAGTGACCTTAGTACTTAGAGATTATGGGACCACAGGTGGTTTCCAGTGCTCTGTTTCCAGTCAACACCTTCAAACTGGGCACATACGTCAATTCAACGTCAATTCAACGTCTATTCCACATTAGTTCAACGGTTCAACACAAAACAAAAGAGTTGATAGTGGACTACAGGAAACTCCAACACCATCCTTAAGTTTGCCGACAACACAACAGTGGTAGGCCTGATCACCAACAATGATGAGACAGCCTACAGGGAGGAGGTCAGAAACCTGTCAGTGTGGTGCCAGGACAACATCTACCTCAACATGAGCAAGACCAAAGAGCTGATAGTGGACTATAAAAAAAAAGGGGGCCGAGCATGATCCTGGGGCTATAGTGGAGCGGGTTGAGTGCTTGAAGTTCCTTGGCGTCCACATCACTAACAAACTATCCTAGTCCAAACACACCAAGACAGTCATGAATAGGGCACGACAACATCCCCTCAAGAAACTGAATAGACTTGGCATGGGTCCTCAGATGTTCAAAAAGTTCTACAGCTGCAACATTGAGAGTATCCTGATTGGTTGCATCACTGCCTGGTATGGCAATTGCTCGGCAATCGACCGCAAGGTGCTACGGAGGGTAATGCGTATGGCCCAGTACATCACTGGGGCCAAGCTTCCTGCCATTCAAGACCTCTATACCAGGCGGTGTCAGAGGAAGGCCCCAAAAAATTGTAAAATACACCAGCCATCCTAGTCATAGACTGTACTTTCTGGTGCCGCACAGCAGGCGGTATCGGAGCACCAAGTCTAGGTCCAAAAGGCTCCTTAACAGCTTCTACCCCAAAGCCATAAGACTTCTAAACAGTTAATCAAATGGCTACCCAAACTATTTGCATTGACCCTTTTTTTACACTGCTGCTACTCGTTGTTTATTATCTAGGCATAGTCACTTTACCCCTACCTACATGTAGAGTACATATTACCCCATTTACATCGAATAGTATGTACCCCCGCATATTGACTCGGTACCGGTACCCCATGTATATAGCCTTGTTATTGTTATTTTATCACTTATTTTTCTTACTTTATTTACATTTTTATTTTATTAACAAATAGTTTCTTACTTACATTTGAAAATTCTGCATTGTTGGTTAAGGGCTTGTAAGTATGCATTTCACGCTAAGGTCTACACCTGTTCTATTTGGCACATGTGACAAACCAGTGTGTGCCCAGTGGGTTGTGATAAGAGTTTTTCCTTTGTGCTTCATGAGATCATATGACAATGAATAGGTCATCAATACTGTGTTTTGTAGCCCTATACAGAACGGAGTCTAGTCCAAGGGGTGCTCGGCCCACTGTACCCTTTTCTAGGGAACCCCTACACGTTTTTAAGAATACAATGTGAGGCCAAAATTAATTGTCGTCACTCAAAATATAAAATTGCACAACTGTTTGTCAAACAGTTCTTCCATTATAGGTATTTTGGCCTTGCTGCAGTTTTTTTTTCATTTAGTTAGTTTTATCCCTGCTTTTTCAGGGAACCCCTGAAAGCACTCTGAGCACTTCTTGTTTCAAGTTTTATTAGTCGTACTGTATGTACAGGATATGTATGGTATACATAGCCCAACGAAATGAATAGTTGCAGGTTCCTTCTCGAAAATGCAACAATAAGAAATGAAATAAGAATACGAATATAAAGTAAATGATGCCAACATCTTAGCATAATACAGGAAGGTACTAGTTATGGTCTAATATTTGAGCAGTATAATAAATCTGGTAGCTGTAGTTGTGATGTGTCTTGCTTGAGAAACCCTGGTCTAGTCTGCGGAGTAGATCTACAGATGAGTAGGGGAAAACCAAACTGGTTTGCCCTATTTTTTTGTGGTAGTTCTGCGAAGTGATATAATGGCGAACCCCCTACAGTGGAGTTGTGGTACACTCCGCTAACCGCTACTATACGACCTTATAGCTAAATAAAACAAATAATACATTATCATTCTCTAATTATCGAAATATATATTGTCCATGGTTATTTAGTTACTATACAGTCTCACTTGCATACCTTCGAACATAAACGCACCCCTACCAGTGCTTCTTCGACTTGAAACGAGGAGTGAACGCAACATTTCTATGTTGTGAGCTGGCTGGCACATGCGCCTTTTACCAAAAATGAAGCGGACGTGATGACGTGTCATGACGGTTGAAGAGTTTACATTTGGAGGACGGAGGACAAGGTAATAAAGAAGTTCATTTTAAATGGACTGGAAATGTGTCACTCATAATGGAACTATTGTGTGTGCCTTATATGTGCTACAGTCAATTATGATTGCATTTCATATCTTGGCTAGAAGACAACGCATCCCAAACATCGAATGTTAGCCATCCTACGATATCAGGTAAATCGAATATTACAATGTATAACGTTAAGTGTGATGTTAGGGAAAGTTATGTGCTCAAGTTAACGTTTCCAAAAGCTAACCAAACAAAAACATTACTTTCATGATACGTGTTTGAGCCATCATGTTGTGTTATTGGCTGTACGTTTGTTTATCCCATGTGTAACTGTGTTGTTTTTGTCGCACCGCTTTGCAAGTTACATTACAAAATAAAGTTACATTACAAAATAAAGTTACATTACAAAATAAAGTTACATTACAAATGTTCCAGTAACATCACATTGGAGCACGTATTGGTGAGTATAACACTTGGGTTACTTGGCTAGCAGTTAGATGATTGTGACGAAGACTCATACACGGAGCAACTACATTTTTGAGCATGAATTTAGACTCGATCGTAGCCTATGCCTGCCTGAACATGGCTGCTTATTTAGGGTGCAGCACAGGGTAGGAAGATCTTTACTGTTTATACGTATTTTTTGGTCCGGCAGAAACGGATATACATACAGACAAATACACGTACCTAAACTTTACAGTACCTCGAAATGTTGGATGGATCTCTACTTGAGAATTATTTCATGGCAATCTTGTTTACTTTTTTTCAGGGTCAATGTCGCAGCCTATGCCACATTCATTAGTTTATGCCATTAAAATTCTCTTCGTGAAGTCAGTCTTATCAATTGTATCTTATTGTATTGGTTACATTGGCAGTATAATATCATTGACCTTGCTCTCGTTTGGACTTATGATACACAATTGTAATGGCTGATTCCTCACGAAAGGAGAACAAGAACAAACAAAAAAGACCATGCTTCTCTATATATAGAAAGGTATGTGGACAACCCTTCAAATGAGTGGATTCGGCTATTTCAGCCACACCCGTTGCTGACAGGTGTATAAAATCGAGCACACAGCCATGCAATCACTTTAGACAAACATTGGCAGTAGAATGGCCTTACTGAAAAGCTCAGTGACTTTCAACGTGGCACCATGATAGGATGCCACCTTTCCAACAAGTCAGTTTGTCAAATCTTTGCCCTGCTAGAGCTGCCCTGGTCCAAACTGCCTCGGGAAGCAATGTCAGCACAAGAACTGTACGTCGGGAGCTTCATGGAATGGGTTTCCATGGCCGAGCAGCCGCACACAAGCCTAAGATCACCATGTGCAATGCCAAACGTCGGCTGGAGTGGTGTAAAGCTCACCGCCATTGGACTCTGGAAATGTGGAAACGCGTTCTCTGGAGTAATGAATCACGCTTCACCATCTGGCAGTCCGCTACCTGCCAGAATGTATAGTGCCAACCTTAGTTTGGTGGAGGAGGAATAATGATCTGGGGTGGTTTTCCATGGTTCGGGCTAGGCCCCTTAGTTCCAGTGAAGGGAAATCTTAACGCTACAGCATATAATGATATTCTAGATTCTGTGCTTACAACTTTGAAAGCAGTTTGGGGAAGGCCCAATCCTGTTTCGACATGACAATGCCCCCGTGCACAAAGCGAGTTCCATACAGAAATTCTTTGTCGAGATCAGTGTGGAATAACTTGACTGGCCTGCACAGAGCCCTGACCTCCCATTGAGCACATTTGGGATGAATTGGAACGCTGACTGCGAGCCAGGCCTAATCGCCCAACATCAGTGCCCGACCTCAATAATGCTCTTGTGGCTGAATGGAAGCAAGTCCTAGTGCTGCGTTCATGACCAAGTGGGAAGGTTGTAGTTACCAGTTATGTCATAATGAGTTTTGTATATTAATGTGCTTTTAAGTGGGAAATACTGTACAATCAAGGATAGAGGTCATTAAAAAGCTAGCTATGATTGTTTTGCTCTTTAAAAAAAAAATGGCCCATAAGAAGTATATCCAGAGCTGCTTTTGATTTCTGAATCAAATGGAAGATGAAAGGAAACATCAGTACATTAGAAGTTTCAATAAATAAATAAATAATTAGCTAGCTGACTGAC
The DNA here is from genome assembly GCF_002910315.2 of Salvelinus sp. IW2-2015. Taxonomy (NCBI): domain Eukaryota; kingdom Metazoa; phylum Chordata; class Actinopteri; order Salmoniformes; family Salmonidae; genus Salvelinus; species Salvelinus sp. IW2-2015. Next base: position 20,876,841 of record NC_036842.1, read on the forward strand.
CTGACTGACCTGCCAAGACGGCACATGCCTAATGTGTTCTGTGCTGGTTACATTGTCTAGCTGGCTACAGAACAGTTTTACCTATCAATTTAGAAAATGATCACAGCCGTTAATGTAAATGCATGCACGAAAATCAATTTAAGCATGTGTTCAAAAGCTTAGAAACACATTACAATTTGTATTTAGTTATTTCTGTTAAAACAACTTTTTTGTTGTTGACATGATATGATGTCAGAGAGCTGCAAGTGGGTAACTTGGAGCACAGAGAAGATGCTGTGTTTACGTGCTATGAGTTATCGGAAGGTCCTAGTCCACTAGAACGACCCTACAAGCTGGAATTTCAAGTGGGGAAACTGAGAAAATGTTGTTGCCTGGGTTGCCGAGTTGTGACGTTTCACCACTGACCTTTTACCTTTTCAACCAAAAGATGACCACGTCCGTTTTTGTCAACTACAATATGGGTAATGTAGCTGGTTTGACCATATTGTCAATGTTAAACAAGCAAGTGAACTTTATTATAAGCAATGTTAAAATGTTATCGGTTGAAGAATTGTTCGGGCCAAAAACTACATGAATGAAACAAAGTCCTATTTCCGACGTCACAGCTAAGAAATAGGAAGCTCCGACGAGCACTAAAACACATCTTGATAGACAGGTTTCCCAGAAGTAATGTGAGTTGGAGGGACATTCAAGTGGATTTTTCCCAGTCCTATGTTTGTATTTACACATTTAGATTTTTGGTTTTCAATCTAGCCTGGTTCATAAAAACACTACACTATGAGACTGCATTAGGTCTTCCAAATTCTCTGACCTTTCTCCCATAGTGTGCACTTGTGTGAAAGCATCTGAAGTTCAGGGCCTCGAGTGGCGGATGTGTGACAGCGGTAGGGTGTCCATCTCTCTGCGCTGTACTGGGGCTCCTGAATGGTGCAGCGGTCTAAGGCACTGCGTCACTACAGACACCCTGGTTCGAATTCAGACTGTATCACAACCGGCCGTGATTGGGAGTCACATAAGGCGGCACACAATTGGCCCAGCGTCGTCCGGGTTTGGCCGGAGTAGGCCGTCATTGTAAATAAGAATTTGTTCTTAGCTGACATGTCTAGTTAAATAAAAATGTAAAACAGTAGTGTGTGTGGAGTCACAGACTGCTTCATGGACTGCCACTTTCGTTGATCTTCTTAGGTCCTTGTTTCCAAAGACCTATTGGGACCCAGTGCATATGCAGCAGAGGTGCATCTGATGGCTTGGTGCATCTCTATTTGCCTTCCATAGACCTAGACGTACGTTTTATTGGCGCCCTGGTCAGTTGGAATTTATTTCCACTCTGTTCGAGTGTTGCACGCTGCACGGAACAACGTTTCTCGTTAGTTGTTGCATCCCTTTGTCTGTTAAAGGTGCTACTACCATCTGTCCAGGAGAGATTAGGCTCTGTCCGGCTGTTGGGGTTGCTGCGGGAGAAGGAGGATGTAGCAGATGACTAAGTGTATCGATGCTGCCTTTCTGAGACCAAGAAGTAGGCTTCGTTCACCTCGGCCCGGATCTAGAAATGCCTTTGCTTTACTGGGTCAGTGGAAGGCCTATTGACAGTGCTTCTTGAGTAGGCTATGTTTTAATAGTGTGGAGCCGAGGACTGTGAGATTGTGCCCCTTTAGCGGCGGGATTTCCTTTCTGGGACACTTGTGATGAGTAGGCCTGTCCTGGAGATACTGAGTATCCCAGAGCTTGGCTAATATGGTCTTGATTCTTGAGTTGCACAGAGAACCGTGATTCAAAACCAGAGCGTTCATACCTTGGTTCAATTCCGAGATCCTCTGTGATTATTGTAGCTTACACGAAATAGCCTACCAATGATCAGAGGTCTGTTGAAAATCAACCAACCATCACCGGATGGTCAAGTTGCCAAACATTTTGAGAAACTAAAGTTGATAAAATAGATGTGCTAATGATTGAAAAAAATCTAATCTGTCTTGGATTGTATATGGCACCTCCCATTAGTTTAATCAGATAAATCTTTCTCAGAGAGCAAACTGGCCAAGACAATAGATATCTACTGTCAAAATTATATCCATAAAGTGACCGTGTACCTCATGTGCAAGAGCCAGTGATTCACCCTATCCAACAAGTACATGAAATTAGGGTTTGGAAAGATGAATGAAGAACTTAAAGAGGAACGTGATAGAGGAACTTTATTTTTGGTGGCGGGGCTGCAAAGTTGCAGTATGAGCAGTGGTGTAAAAATACTTTAAATTACTACTTAAGTTGTTTTTTGGCGTATCTGTACTTTACTATTTATATTGTTGACAACTTTTACTTATATATTTTCCCTGACACCAAAAGGACTCGTTACATTTTGAATGCTTAGTATGACAGGAAAATAGTCCAATTTACGTGCTTATCAAGAGAACATCCCTGGTCATCTCTACTGCCTCTGATCTGGTGGAATCACTAAACAACAAATGCTTTGTTTGTAAATTATGTCTGCATGTTGTATTGTAACCCTGGCTATCTGTAAATAAATTTGAAAAACAAGAAAATTGTGCCTTCTGGTTTGCTTAATATAAGCAATTACTTTTGATATTTTTGCAATTACATTTACTTTTGATACTTAAGTGTATACAGTGGGGCAAAAAAAGTATTTAGTCAGCCACCAATTGTGCAAGTTCTCCCACTTAAAAAGATGAGAGGCCTGTAATTCTCATCATAGGTACACTTCAACTATGACAGACAAAATGAGAAAAGAAAATCCAGAAAATCACATTGTAGGATTTTTAATGAATTTATTTGCAAATTATGGTGGAAAATAAGTATTTGGTCAATAACAAAAGTTTCTCAATACTTTGTTATATACCCTTTGTTGGCAATGACAGAGGTCAAACGTTTTCTGTAAGTCTTCACAAGGTTTTCACACACTGTTGCTGGTATTTTGGCCCATTCCTCCATGCCAGATCTTCCTCCTAGAGCAGTGATGTTTGGGGCTGTTGCTGGGCAACACGGACTTTCAATTCCCTCCAAAGATTTTCTATGGGGTTGAGATCGGGAGACTGGCTAGGCCACTCCAGGACCTTGAAATGCTTCTTACGAAGCCACTCTTTCGTTGCCCGGGCAGTGTGTTTGGGATCATTGTCATGCTGAAAGACCCAGCCACGTTTCATCTTCAATGCCCTTGCTGATGGAAGGAGGTTTTCACTCAAAATCTCACGATACATGCCCCATTCATTCTTTCCTTTACACGGATCAGTCGTCCTGGTCCCTTTGCAGAAAAACAGCCCCAAAGCATGACGTTTCCACCCCATGCTTCACAGTAGGTATGGTGTTCTTTGGATGCAACTCAGCATTCTTTGTCCTCCAAACACAACGAGTTGAGTTTAACAAAAAGTTCTATTTTGGTTTCATCTGACCATATGACATTCTCCCAATCTTCTTCTGGATCATCCAAATGCTCTCTAGCAAACTTCAGACGGGCCTGGACATGTACTGGCTTAAGCAGGGGGACACATCTGGCACTGCAGGATTTGAGTCCCTGGCGGCGTAGTGTGTTAACTGATGGTAGGCTTTGTTACTTTGGCCCGCTCTCTGCAGGTCATTCACTAGGTCCCCGTGTGGTTCTGGATTTTTGCTACCGTTCTTGTGATCATTTTGACCCCACGGGGTGAGATCTTGGCGTGGAGCCCCAGATCGAGGGAGATTATCAGTGGTCTTGTATGTCTTCCATTTCCTAAAAATTGCTCCCACAGTTGATTTCTTCAAACCAAGCTGCTTACCTATTGCAGATGCAGTCTTCCAGCCTGGTGCAGGTCTACAATTTTGTTTCTGGTGTCCTTTGACAGCTCTTTGGTCTTGGCCATAGTGGAGTTTGGAGTGTGCTGTTTGAGGTTGTGGACAGGTGTCTTTTATACTGATAAAAGTTCAAACAGGTGCCATTAATACAGGTAACGAGTGGAGGACAGAGGAGCCTCTAAAGAAGAAGTTACAGGTCTGTGAGAGCCAGAAATCTTGCTTGTTTGTAGGTGACCAAATACTTTTTTCCACCATAATTTGCAAATAAATTCATTAAAAATCCTACAATGTGATTTTCTGGATTTTTCTTTTCTCATTTGTCTGTCATAGCTTGAATGTACCTATGATGAAAATTACAGGCCTCTCATCTTTTTAAGTGGGAGAACTTGCACAATTGGTGGCTGACTAAATACTTTTTTGCCCCACTGTATATAAAACCATATACTTTTAGACTTTTACTCAAGTAGTATTTTACTGGGTGACTTTCACTTACTTGAGTCATTTTATATTAAATTACTTTACTTTTACTCAAGTATGACAATTGGGTACTTTTCCACCACTGAGTACGAGAGTGCCAGCTTGTGGCTGTGAAGTAGTAGTAGTAGAATAGCTCCGTCAGACTGAAGTAACATTTAAAATAACAATAATGAGGCTAAATACAAGGTACCGGTACCGAGTCAATGTGTGGGGGTACAGGTTGTCGAGGTAATTTGTACATTGTATCTACTTAGCTGGTTTGATTGGATCGGTAAATTGTGTGACAAACCCTTTGCAGTGGGGTGGTCACTCTCTCCTGTATAGGAATCGATACATTTCCACAGACCGCAAACTCTCTTTACCTGACTCTACTTTTAACCAGAGCCCTGCTCATGTTCTGTTACCAATGGTTTACTGATTAGGGAGAACAAATCCCTAGGGACGCTGGGGTCTCCAGGATACCAGTAATGTGTTTTGGCGTTTTATGGTTCTGTTGTACACGGGCCATCTTTTCTCCGCTTGGCCTGTCTTACTGATATGGTTTCTATGGAGACTCAATCAAGCCTAAAACGTAATAATGCTGCAGTTACAATGTAATATCCTGCTATATATTGCAGTGGCGATTTTAGCATGTATATCTTGGTGGGGCAAATTCACCCAATTTTTATAGATGCATGCCAACAAAGCCCCTACACAACACTAAACAATACACGAATTGCACTATAACGGTGACAAACGGTGCCCACAAACTGTTAGGGCATACATAAAGCTGTCCCAACAGTGGAGCTTTCCTTTCAGCACCACTTACTACCGCTACACCTGGCTATCAGCGGAGCCTTGTCTGGCAGCGAAACAGTTAATTCAGCCTCATTTACTGCCTTTTTAAAAACCATAGCTGATATGGCTGACGCCTTGTGGATTTGTGTAACTCGATAAGAACCGCAATTCTCCTTCAATAATAATGAATGCCGACATGAGTTGTGACTTTTGAACAATACACAAACATTATTACATTTATGTTTAGTAAATTCATAATTTTCAGAAAGATGTTTTAAATCCTTAATGTTTGTTCTCATCATTAACACTTAGCTCTAAGTATAAGCAAGTGCAAGCAAACAAGCTGCGACGAGGTAGTTCTATTTGTTCAGCACTTCAATGGACACCAACAGAAGTTTATCCTTTTAAACTTGAAAAGAGAACTTTTCAGACAGATGTTTTAAATCTTTAAACCCAGACTTGGACCACACACCCTCTCCAACGAATAGCAGGCATGCGAAGCAAAATGGGGATTGCTTTGCGACACTCGCAGTTAGCCACTTATTCCTTCTAAACCACTCATTGTTGAATTTGTGATTTCAGACTTGTGTAATATTTGTGGCCGATGAGCACCGATACATTTTATCTATAATTTATTTTCATATGACAAGAATTGTAAAGGATTTGCCAGTAGAATGTCGATGTGATTCATGATGACTGCTTGTTTAGCTAGCTAGCTTGCTAGCGAAGATTTTGAAAGTATGATGTTGACATAATCAGTCCAATCAAAGCTAGGATAGCTATTACGTGATTTGACATTTTATCTGTGGCCAATGACCCTGGGCCTTCTTGGACAGGCACTTCTAATGTAAATCTATGGCAACACCCAAGGGTGTTTGAACAGCCTAGCTCTCCCTGTAGATTCTGCAGTGTCCCCATGAGTGACAGAACACTGAGCCAATCACGGCGAAGATGACCAACGCCTACGCTCCGTATTTTCACTGGCTGCCCCTCCACCACAGTAAGCACTGAGATGGGCTGAAAACCATATGCATTTTGGAGCTGCCTTACTCAAGAACGAGACCATGTTTGGTCTTTTTTTTCATAAAAAAAAAAACTTTGTTTGCAAACTGATTTGTGACATGAATTAATACCAAAAGAACATGCTTTATTTTTCAATTATTATATATTTTTTTTAAACTAATAACAAGAGCCACACCTGCCCTTAATGGCAGGTCACCACTGGTATATTGTATGAAATAGGGTTGTAGTCTGTTGTACCTTACTGCCAAGTCATGCACTTGTCATCAAATTATCCCCGTAATACTATGTGCAGAAGTTGTATGTGGATGTGTTAGGGGGGTGCACAACTGAACTGTGCATGCATCCCACGTGCAACAGCTGCAAATGAATAAACATAACTGTTTTGAGTTCTGTAGCTAGCCTAAACTTGCAGTGGCCTGGGAGGGGGATTCGCTGCAGTTGATCTATCTACTCAAAAGTGTTTGATGTTTGTTTACACAGGAAGCTGTATCAGAAGTTGATGGAGGAGCATGGCCCTGCCCTCTTTAGACTCCTCCCTCCAAGGGATACCGAAGAATGTGCTGGCTGTTTCCATGGAAACTAAGTACCAATGCCAGCAGTGTCACCAGGTCCTGAGGAAGCCGGTCCAGGCTCAGTGTGGACATCGCTTCTGTGTCCACTGTTTCAAACTGCTCACCAGGTAGACTACAGGACCTCCTCACCTCAGCCACTCTCCCGGCTCTGCAAACCCTGCTCTTTCCCCCACCTTTAAAAACCCTTTCTCACTGAGCATGCTGCTCCACCCCACCCTGTCCTGCTGTAGTTGCAGTACTGCAGCATCTCTCTGTGGTGTTGTTGTTGCTCCCATCAGCATCTCATCCTTCCACTTGATGAGCCATCATGGACTGTGTGTCTGTCTGCGGTGGGAGTGTGGTAGTGCTGTCAGATGATCAACACTAATGCAGGTCCAGCCTCCACTGGGATTATCTGGAATGGATTTTAGCTCTGGAGGTGGTAACACTGGACCAAGCTGCTCTTGCTGATTACTACTCAAGATGTCTACTCACCAGGAGTGTTTTTACTCTCCATATCACACTGCCTAATCATTTATTTGTTAATCTGATCATTAACACACTGGTGTTCTTTTAACTTTGGGCACCTTTTTCTTCTGTGATTTCCCCCTTCTTTTTAACAATGATCTTAAAGTTTTGTCACACCTTTAGTCCTTTTAAAGAGAAGTGGAATCATGGATTTTTTTATAATTCACATGCTGCTACAAATGAAAGAGCAATATTTTTGCCCCTTTTAATTTGCGAACTCCAGTCAAAAATGTGCAGTGGAATTGAAAGAAGATGGAATGGAGTTGAGCATCAGCATTATGTAGTTACAGGATGTCCTGATTTATCACCTGATTATCAGTGAGTTATTGGAGTATGTTCAAGACTGGACATTTCTGACTTGTGAAATGTAAAGAAATCATTATCAGAGTTCAGACCACATAGAATCTGTACTGGGAAAAGCTATGAGTGAAGGAGTACGTGGAAGGTAATTTGTTGCCTTGCATACTGATGCGCCTGTCCTTGTACTGTATGTCTTGCCCGTGCTCTCTAATTCTAGTGTTATTAATACCTATTATTAGTGTCTTGTTGTAGATCTGAGTATCACCTCTTTTTATCCCACTCTTGACATGACTTGCCCAACAAAAGTGTCATGTATTTTGCAAAGTGCTACATAGTTACATGATTCATCTTTATAGTTTAGCCCTGTGCTTTATATCCCACTGGTGATCATCAGAGATGCTAATAGTGGATCAGGTGAGGCTAATCCATTAAGGTGAGGCTAATCCACTGAAATCATGCTTAACTGTAAAATCCCATGACGTATGTCTCCATCATCAGCTCTGGACCCAAGCCCTGTGAAGCCTGTCGACAGGAGGAGATATACGAGGAGCCCCAGTCCATTCTCAATAGCAATGAGGTAAGCGTTTGTACTATTAATTTGACTTCTAAGAATATCACTGGTGAATCATGTTGCTCCTGGCGAAAAAAGGACGTCAATACTGGAGAGTGTTTTCATTCACAAGATTCCAATTCATTACAGTTCGAAGCTTGAGGGAGAAAATGAAGCTTGAGGGGGGAGAAGTGACCTATGTAGGATATTTCCCTGCTTAGGTAGTTGGCCAGATGTCATTTTTACCAGGCACCAACCACATCCTTCAAACATACCCCACATTGTCTGGACAGCTCACAGTGAACCAGACAGCTATGTAATTATAGTACTCTTTGTTCTTGTCCCCCCCCCCCCCCCCCCCCCCAAGGCTTTTCCAGACAATGCAGCCGGTAGAGAAATCGCCAGCCTGCCTGCCAAATGTTTCAATGGGGGCTGCTCTTGGACAGGTTGCATCAAAGAATATGAGGTATAGTAAGGACTTAAATTCATAACTGTAGGTTTACTATTGAATTTGTGGTGCCTGATTTGGCAAACATTTTGAGCTTTCGGTTTGAAACAGGATGCCTTTGTCTCATTAAGGCTCAGCCTGGAAAGTCCCTACATGCTTTGACTGGCACACTATGAGGTGGAAAGTACCGAAGTCTCCCTGGGCTAGATTAACCATGTTTACAGTATTCAGTACAATATTTAGCAATAATAGTCATGATAATGATACTGGCTGCTATACTAAACATCTCAAAATGTCCTTTGACTTTAGTGCCTTAAAAACAGGAGGGAAGTATTTTTTTGAGGAAGGAACTTTGCCCTACAGCTCTGAAGGTTAAAAAAATATGTACTGTTGTATAATACAAGGCATGTCAAGGCGTGTTTTAAAAGGCCATTTTCCTTTTTTATTTGGTCAGAGTGTTGTATTTGCTTCTTTGGGTTATAAAAGGGCTGTCAAGACTGTCAATTATATGTGACATGCTTGTCTACGCTAATGAAGTGAAAAGGGGGTTTTGGGTAATGATTGATACTGGGTACATGTATGTCTCCAAGCTGTGGGTAGAAGTTTAGCCTATAGTGTACTGCAAATCAACAGTAGTTTAACATGGGGGGGAAAAGTAGTGATACTAGCACTAACGGTATGTACACCGCAATAGGGCTGATTCAGGAGAACTTTTTGCATACGTGTAGATGAATGTCACCCTGACAACTTGCTGATTAGCTAAACCTCTGTTGGTTTAGACTATCCAAATGAAGTGTGACCATCTGCAGATGCTTTACAGATGGTCATACTATCAACAAAACTACCTGCTGACAAGCAAATGCTTGCAAGGTTACTGTTAGGGTTAGGTTTAGAATAAAGGTTAGGGTAAGGATAAGGGTTCGGGTTAGTGGATAGTCTGTAGATACTCTACAGACTATTCAAAAGAAGTGTTACCATAAAAAAAATTATCATGCAGAACAGACGTGATGTGTGGGGTTTCTCTGACCTTTTTAGTGTGATATGTCAAGATAGAGAAATGAAAGACAAACCTCATTCAATGAGACATACTTTGATACACTGGGGAATGGGAAGATATATACTGTTGCTAACCAACCAGGCATGGGCTGAACCTTTTTCCATTCAGGGAGTGATGTTAATTAAACGTGTTGTTGATGTTGGTTACGGTTAAAGTTAGGGGTGGGTGGAGCTATATTTGGGTTTGTTTATGGTAAGAGTTAGTCATAGAAGCCTACAGTGGGCCATGCCTTTATGGTTAGTCCCAGGTCGAAATGAAGAAAATAGATGTGTACTCACCAGTTCTGCTGCTCGCACTGATGCTCAGAGAGGAGTGATTCAACAGAGCAGAAATGCCATACACCCTCTCCAACGCACCTACCACATGTTTTTGAGATGAGACAAAGAAAAACAAAGCACAGTAAATGTTCAGTTATTTGCTTGTTACTGCATGAACTGTGCAGCAGTATTGTGTTTCATGAATGTGCGTTTCATGAATGTGCGTTTCATGAATGCCAAATACTTTAGTTAGTAGACACAAAGGCTTACTTTGCACATCCTCACAAATACTCCCAGAACCCACACTCTTATCATGCTTCCCGCTCAGAGGGGGATGTTTGTATTTGAACTTGGTTCAACTGTTGCAACAACCACAATCAATTGTTAACTGGGGTGCATCCCAGTATTACACTTTATATACCACAGAAGAATGAAATATAGCAAAACCATTTGACATAGAAACACAGGATCTTCAGCGTATTTAAAAACTTTTTTTTTTAAATTAATTATGAACATTAATAATCACATTTCAGTTAGGCCACTCGAGGGTGATCAGGTCATTTGACTGCAGGAAAGGGATCTATGCACAAGTTTACAGTCATTGTAAACTACATTTCCTCCCACAGTACACTCATAAGTAAATGTCAAGTGTTAACCCTACCTACAATTCGAATACCATTCGACTTCAATGCAAATTCTAAGACCAGTAATAACGCCACTCCATTTTGTTTGAGGAATTTAGATAAAGTCTGATAAGGAATGACTGTCCTTTACGGTATAATCTCAAAACCCAGAACTAAACCTCATTGTGCACTAAATCTAACAAGCGCTGTCAAACTAATCAATTTGATTCTGGGGGTTTTCAAATGTGGTGTAACATGTACCATTCTTCCTCTCAAAGCTTGTGTCCATGTGTTTACAATCTGGGCTGCATGTGATGAATTTGTTTGAATAGTGTCTTTTATTTTTGTTTCTAGGCACAACACGAGGGCAAGTGCGAGTATGAGCACGTACCATGTGAAGCCTGCCAGGTCCTCATCCTGCGCAGTGAAAAAGAGATGCATAACGAGAGAGAATGTGAAGAAAGAACATTGAACTGCAAGTACTGCAAAGTCTCCTTCAACTTCAAGCAGATCAAGGTGAGGGAGCTTATCTGGTGAACACCAATGGCCAACAAATGTACAATTAGCTCCAGTACTTTAGAGTAAGATTGTGATGAGATGCTTATGGAATGTCCTCCTTACTCTCTGGGATGAACTGATATTCTCCTACCAACGCCACTCCTCATGTTACAGGCTCATGATGAAATCTGCCAGAAGTTTCCCATGCAATGCAAGGACTGTGGAAAGAAAAAGATCCCACGGGAAAAGGTCTGTGCTCTACTAGGGCTGGGCGATATGGACAAAATATCATATCATGGTATTTTTCAAATTTATGACGGTATTTGACGGTATTTTATGTTTTTGAAACTCAGCAAAAAAAGAAAATTCCTCTCACTGTCAACTGCGTTTATTTTCAGCAAACTTAACATGTGTAAATATTTATATGAACATAACAAGATTGAACAACTGAGACATAAACTGAACAAGTTCCACAGACATGTGACTAACAGAAATGGAATAATGTGTCCCTTAACAAAGGGGGAGTCAAAATCAAAAGGAACAGTCAGTGTCTGGTGTGGCCACCAGCTGCATTAAGTATTGCAGTGCATCTACTCCTCATGGACTGCACCAGATTTGCCAGTTCTTGCTCTGCAATGTTCCCCCACTCTTCCACCAAGGCAAGTTCCCGGACATTTCTGGGGGGAATGGCCCTAGCCCTCACCCTCCGATCCAACAGGTCCCAGACGTGCTCAATGGGATTGAGATCCGGGCTCTTTGCTGGCCATGGCAGAACACTGACATTCCTGTCTTGCAGGAAATCACGCACAGAACGAGCAGTATGGCTGGTGGCATTGTCATGCTGGAGGGTCATGTCAGGATGAGCCTGCAGGAAGGGTACCACATGAGGGAGGAGGATGTCTTCCCTGTAACACACAGCATTGAGATTGCCTGCAATAACAACAAGCTCAGTCCGATGATGCTGTGACACACCGCCCCAGACCATGATGGACCCTCCCCCTCCAAATCGATCCCGCTCCAGAGTACAGGCCTCGGTGTAACACTCATTCCTTTGATGATAAACGTGAATCCGACCATCACCCCTGGTGAGACAAAACAGCGAGTCTAAGGTGAAGAGCACTTTTTGCCAGTCCTTTCTGGGCCAGCGACGGTGGGTTTGTGCTCATAGGCGACGTTGTTGCCGGTGATGTCTGATGAGGACCTGCCTTACAACAGGCCTACAAGCCCCCAGTCCAGCCTCTCCCAGCCTAGTGCGGACAGTCTGAGCACTGATGGAGGGATTGTGCGTTCCTGGTGTAACTCGGGCAGTTGTTGCCATCCAGTACCTGTCCAGCAGGTGTGATGTTCGGATGTACCGATCCTGTGCAGGTGTTGTTACACTTGGTCTGCCACTGCAAGGACGATCAGCTGTCAATCCTGTCTCCCTGTAGCGCTGTCTTAGGCGTCTCACAGTACGGACATTGCCATTTATTGCCCTGGCCACATCTGCAGTCGTCATGCCTCCTTGCAGCATGCCTAAGGCACGTTCACGCAGATGAGCAGGGACCCTGAGCATCTTTCTTTTGGTGTTTTTCAGAGTCAGTAGAAAGGCCTCTTTAGTGTCCTAAGTTTTCATAACTGTGACCTTAAATTGCCTACCATCTGTAAGCTGTTAGTGTCTTAACGACCGTTCCACAGGTGCATGTTCATTAATTGTTTATGGTTCATTGAAAAAGCATGGGAAACAGTGTTTAAACCCTTTACAATGAAGATCTGAAGTTATTTGGGTTTTTATGAATTATCTTTGAAAGACAGGGTGCTGAAAAAGGGGCGTTTCTTTTTTTGCTGAGTTTTATATTCTAAATTATTTCAATGGGTCTTTCTCCATTCGGATTGTTTTATACTGTTCAATTTAACTTCAACCTAAAATAATTTCCTGCATTTCCATCAATTTCTGCATTTCCTGCACTCATTTGAGATCATTTCCCCACTGCCACGATATGGGCAAAAATACTAGGCCTTATTTTTAACCAAATGTTGCAATTGTGATTTAGATCAAAACACTTGGGTGAACTTTTGGAATCATGGAAATGGAATGTTTATTATAATTATATAGTTAGTATATAAATAATAGTGGGCCCTTTGAATACAGTGTTGCTTGACATGACAACGAATGAAAATCCCATGGAAGAGTTGTGACAGGGCTGTGTGGAAAGCGGCATGTAGAGCGGGAGAGAGAGTGGAGGAAAAATGGACGTTACACACGGCGTATCACATTTAACAAATCAGTCAAATACCGTTATAGAAGGTAAAGTAAAAACCCAAACCGGTTCGTGCATAAATACCTATGTATATAGTTAAATACGGTATACCGCACAGCCCTATGCTCTACTGTACCTCTGTGACCTTTCAGGTAGCCTAGCTGTTAAGAGCGGTGGGCTGATTCGAATCCCCGAGACGACTAGGTGAAAAATCTGTCAGTGCCCTTGAGCAAGGCACTTATCCTAATTTCTCCCGTAAGTCGCTCTGGATAAGAGCATCTGCTAAATTACTAACATGTAAATGTAATTTAGTTTAATTTTTAGGTCAGTTAATCTTATTTTATAGCATTGTTGGTGCCATATTGAAAGCAGAAACAGTAAGGATGCTTTATTGCCTAGCCAAGAGTAGCCCACATAAAAATACTACAGTTTACTATAGAATACTGTAGTACTTACTATAGAATTCTGTGGTATACTGTAGAATCCTATAGTCCACACTAGTATCCCTTGATTGTGTAGTGCTTACTATAGAATTTTGTAGAATATTATTCTACACACTGTAGTATCCCTCGATCATGTAGTAACCAGGCAAACAAAAAACAAGGCAGTAAGAAAGGATATGTAAACAACATAGTCAATTGCTGGGTTTCCAGAAGAGTGCCAGTCAGTCATCAATGGAACCTGTACATATTCTTTATCCCTTTACACTTGTGTGTATAAGGTAGTAGTTGTGGAATTGTTAGATTACTCGTTGGTTATTACTGCATTGTCGGAACTAGAAGCACAAGCATTTCGCTACCCTCGCATTAACATCTGCTAACCATGTGACAAATAAAATTTGATTTGATTTGATATTTGCATGTGGGTCCCCTCCCCCATTTCCCAATGTGTGCCACCCATAACTGAAAAACCTACATGCCAAGTATAGACCATATATTGTGTTGCCTACAGGTTATAGAAAAGAGCAGAAGCGTGGAACCTAACCGTTCAGACCACAGTCCTACCTACATACAGGTTATGGACAATTTGCTCTTTTAGTTTGTCCAGTAAGTTTCTTCTAGGACAAAGCAACGACAAGATTACAAATAAAATAATTTAAAACCTAATAAAACAAGACTATTGTATACAGCATACTACTGTAATGTCCGCAAAACACAATAGTAAGTACTTCAGTAATTTCTTTCTCTCTGCATTGTTGGGAAGGGCCTGTAAGTAAGCATTTCACTGTTAGTCTACACCTGTTGTTTACGGAGCATGTGACAAATAACATTTGAATTAATGTCTTCAAAACACTGCAGTAAATACTACAGTATTCACTGTACATTATAGTGAATACTACAGTAAAGTCTGAAAAAAAACTACAGTATATAGTGATACTACGGTATACTGTAGTATCTTTTTCATGTGGGAGGCCAGAGCATGAACAGAATGGCCTATGTTAATCATTTATCACTCTTTAGTAGAAGTCGGTCTTACTCAAGTCTTCTCATAACACAACTAAAAAGGTAGTTGCACTTTCCATTTGAGTTGGACCTTTGAACTTAGATCAAAATAACCTGTCTCTCAACTGTCAACCTTCACATTTGAAATGATGGTGGGTATTTTCAGGGTTTGCCCCCATTCATCTTCATAACCCTGACCTTTCTGTTCTTTCCCTTCAGTTTCTAGATCACAGCAGATCCTGTGCCAAGTCTAAGACTGCATGTCCATTCAGTGAGGTCGGCTGCAAGGCTGTGGTATGTGTAGAAGATCAATTATATCTAATCAGATAAAAACTTATCTATATGATGATCCCTTAGATGTTTGAAAATCTTTGAACATAATGTCCCAGCCAGCTCTTTAGTACTGGTTTCTTGTTTGTCATAGAAGGAACAGGTCTATATTTTCCTATGACCTCATTTGTTAGTCAAATAAATATGCCTATATTCGTAGCCTTGAAGATCGAGAGAAACTTGCCCATTGTTAGGGTGCAAAGATGACTATCATACTGAAAAAATATATAAATGCAACATGCAACAATTTCAAAGATTTTACTCAGGTACAGTTCATATAAGGAAATCAGTCATTTGAAATACGGTCATTAGGCCCTAATCTATGGATTTCACATGACTGGGAAATGCCAATTGCATGCTTACTCAACTTGAGATATCTGTGGCATTGTATTGTGTGACAAAAGTGCAGATTTTAGTGATCTTTTATTGTCCCCAGCACAAGGTGCACCTGTGTAATGATCATGCTGTTTAATCAACTTCTCGATATGCCACACCTGTTAGGTGGATGGATTATCTTGGCAAAGGATAAATGCTCACTAACAGGGATGTAAACAAATGTGTGCACAAAATTTGAGAGAATATTTTTGTGAGTATGGAAAATTTCAGAGAATTTTTATTTCAGCTCATGAAACATGGGACCAACACTTTACATGTTGCGTTTATATTTTTGTTCAGTGTATCTCTGATTTAGATCTGCCCTTGGGTATTGGACACACCCTTAAGAGAGCTATGTCTCAAAAGAGACATCTAGTGTTTGTAGAGAGTAAATTATCTTTCTGTGCAGCCCTCTACAATTGAATTTCAGCTTTAATCTCAATATTGAAGGGCATCTGAAATTGACACTGAACAGTATCGAACAGACTAGTTAACTCGGTGTGCTAACCGCCTTGTGTTGTGTCACCGCAGATTGATAATGGAAAGCACAGTGACCACGAGCAGACGAGCGTCATGGAGCACATGCGTCTGATCCTGGCGACGTCTATGGTGCGGCTGCAGCGTCCGGAAGCCCCGGGGCCGGGGGAGTGGCAGGAGGACTCTGGTCTTGGCCTGTACCGCGCTCCTGAGGAGGGAGCCACAGCTTCTGCAGCCACAGTTGGTGGCGGAACTGCTGCCTCTGGACAGACCAGTGGCCTTGACCATAAGGTGGGTCTCATTTGAGCGGATGTTTGCTATGTAGGAAAGCTAGGAATACTACAGAAGCTAGCCTGTGTCTAAATTTAGCAGCCCAAATGTGGTGGTTGTTGTCCCTCGTGTGTGATGGGGGCAATGATAATCAAGCTGGTAAATTATGAAACAGACTGGCGTCCTACATGTACCGTGTTGTTATTTAACTATAATAGATGACCTGAATATTTGTCCATCTGAAGTTGTTGAAGATACAGCAACACATAGTGTAGGATTGGTATTCATTGTGTTCTCTGTTCTCCCCTTGTGGTCCTGCAGGTGACAGTGCTGGAGAATATAGTGTGTGTACTGAACAGAGAAGTAGAGAGGAGCTCTCTCACTTTAGAGGCCTTCTCACGACAACATCGACTAGACCAGGACAAGATTGAGAACCTCAGCAACAAGGTGCGTCAACTAGAGCGTACTCTCACCATGCGGGATCTACAGCTAGCCGAGACGGACCAGACTCTGAGGGAGCTCCAGTTCTGCACCTTTGACGGTGTGTTTGTTTGGAAGATCGCTGACTTCTCACGCCGCCGGCAGGACGCTGTGGCCGGGCGAACACCTGCCATGTTCTCACCAGGTTAGATCCACTCTGATTATATGTTATTCTCTACACCTGCGTATCCTTACTGTTTAATGTATCGTAAATATACCATACCAATACACATTTATGCACTCATGTTTTCCTTGTGAGTGTTAGATGCAGATACCGAGGGCCTGTCTAAAGAAGTTTATCTTCTCCCACAGCGTTCTATTCCAGTAAATATGGCTATAAGATGTGTCTAAGACTGTATCTGAATGGGGACGGAACAGGTCGAGGGACACACCTTTCTCTTTTCTTTGTGGTGATGAGGGGCAAGTGTGACGCTCTGCTCAAATGGCCCTTCAGTCAGAAAGTGAGTTTCTCTACCTTTCTGATTCCTTATTCAACTCCATCTGTCATATTAACTTGATCTTACTTATGTCTAACATAATTAACTACAACCGACTGCATTATAAATCAAACAAAATATGAAGTCTCCCTACTCATTCTCTTTACTATAGGTGACTCTGATGCTGCTGGATCAGAATAACAGGGAGCATATTATTGACGCCTTCCGACCTGATGTCAGCTCCACCTCTTTCCAGCGGCCAATCAGTGAGATGAACATAGCCAGTGGCTGCCCACTCTTCTGCCCATTATCTAAACTGACAGGCAAGAGCTCCTACCTTAGGGATGATACCATTTTCATCAAGGCCATTGTAGACCTCACAGGCTTGTAGAGGCTGTGGAAGCCCCCTACACAAAGGCACAAAATGCAGACTAATATATATAACTTCTGAAATGACATGATATAAGTAATATTATTATAAAATGCATATATTTATTATTATAAGTATATCATAGACACTGTTTATTTTGCTGGCTGAAGGCACTGGAATGAAAAATGAATTCTGCTAGCAGATCTTTTCAATTGGTTTAAACAGAGAAAAATAGGGTGAGTGATATGGCCAACCCAAGTGTTGGCTCTGACTACTAGAAGTGCAGTATTATGCAGAGGATGCCGTGACTTTTTTTGAATGCAAGGCAATAGGAGCTTGTCAAAATTGGTCAGAAAATAGGCTTATTGCACATATATCACGTTATGTATTTCTATCATATTTTCCAATATTTCTTAATTTAGAGACACTGATGTGATCGTGCCTAAATGACACTGTCAAGTTGTGAAAAACAAATTTTACTTGAGGTAGCACCTGTTGTACACATGGACAAGGATGTGTTAGAGATCCTGCCCATTCATCATGTGAGCAGGCACAACTTTTTAAATGGCAAAACCAATCGGTCGGTAATTTATATTAAAGAAATGTTCCACAAACTCCGCCTAGTGCTTTCTCAAAAAAGCTACAAGCCGGTCCCAAGCCCGGATAAAGGAGGATGGGTTAGGTTATGCATAAGACTAGCAGGCGCAATCTGTAAAAATAAAATAAATGTGGGGGGGGGGCAACAGTACAATTGTACTAGTTGATCATAGATGGCAAATGCTCCTTGAGGAGCAATGGGCCTAACTAAGTAGCTAAGAGCATTCCAAAAACATAAGTACGCTTTCCCATTTAAACAGTTGTGCACTCGCATCCAGTAGCGGTGTGTGGGTAAAATCACTGGGGAAGCCAAGCCAGGGGGGGAAAAGCCATATTACAACCTGTGTGTCGTGATCATTGCGTTGTTTGCTCTATGATCTGTTAGTTCATATGCCTTGACACCGTAATATTTAGGCCTAAGGCCGAGACAATAAGAAGACACAGTAGCAGAATAAATTCAACCACAGCTTTGTTTCATCACAAAACAGGAGAGCAACCTCTGTCTGGTGAAGTCCACAAAAGATACTGCATGTAACAGTTACATGACCTACAGCATGGTCAAGCAAGTTAATGTTTCTGTCATTTTCAGACTACTAAACAACTATTGATTTAGAACCACTGAGTTACCGCAAGTTGCAAAGAAAACAGGAGCTGCCTCCACTATTCCAGCACCATTTCAACATCATCTAATCACCTATGCTTAGTCTAATACAGTGACAACTAAAAGATACAAAAAAAAAATGTTGTCCAACCAATGTAAGCTAAATATTATGTAGCTGTCCATGGTTCTGATTTCTGTGTGTATGCGTGCAATAGAAAAACATGTTGACTCACCCTACACCGTACCCTAGAAACGCCAATGCCATCCTCCACTTTCATGTTGCCTAAACGATCTATGACTCTGTCATACACTTTTATTTTTTTGTTGTCCTAGGCTACCTGGCTAAAATACTTGCTCACTAGCCTAACTTCCTTTCATTGGCAATGATGTGCCAGGCCAGCTAGTTAACATTAGCCTAACATTACTACATGTAGCTACATGTTGAACTTCCATCCTCTCGGGCCAGGTACACAATGCATGAATTTATGGTTGGATCAGAATTGCCATTATAACCATTGGCCAGTACGGATAATTAAGTAAACCACAAGTCCAATTCTCTATCCATTGCTAATTTAGGAATGGGCCAATTTTAGCTAGCTAGCCACTGGAGGACAACGACACAATGGGATGCAATTAATTCAAGTTTTCTGTCAATGATGTTTGGCTTCTAATGTGATGTGATTGGTCTGAAGCTAAATCCAAACTGGCTTACCTTGAGACTTCTTTTTTTTTGGTGTGCCAGGACCATACACAGCTGAGCTCACTCAGTTTAGCTCAACGTTGATTGGCTATTTTATAGAAAAAATGATCAAGGGAGGCCAAATGCTCCTTGGCTGAATACACACCACTGCTCACATACATGCTGTATGCGCTGTACTTAAAGCCTAATAAATCATTGAACACGGTGGGTGCATAATACTGTGCATGTGCACAACAGGCTTTACCTTGAATTTAAAGTAGTTTTCCATCAAATTGAAGCAGTATCAAGTTTGTGTTACCATTAATGTCTTCTACTAAGCATGGCAAAGAATGATCAAAATAGCTGCAAAGCGGACCAAATTTGGCAGCTCTTAATTGACCTCCTTTCAAAGGCACCAACCACATCCTCTGCATTATCCTGAGCTTCAGGCAGACATAGGCAATACTTAATTTGAGCATTATATGCCATTTTGACTGAATGGCGCCGGAGGAGATGGCTGCCGATTTTACGGGCCCTTAACACACACAATAGCACAATTGGTTTTCGTGTTATTTGTAACTTATTTTGTACCTCGCTACTATTATTTTACTGCTGCTCTTTTATTTTTTAACTATTTTTTACTTAACACGTATTTTTTTCAACTGCATTGTTAGTAAAAGGGCTTGTAAGTAAGCATTTCAAGTTAAGGTCTATTATACCTGTTGTATGCAGCGCATGTGACAAATAAAATTAGATTTTGATTTGATCCGCTTGAGGCTCAGATGAACCGATCATCGTATCTTTCCTCAGTATACTTTTTAGTCCAGTTCTGTTAGCTAGGTAGATGAACAGTGCCTATATAGCTGTAGTGTACAAGAGTACGCCACAGTAGACATGTACCCAATTAAGATATATGATTAAATATACTGTAATAAAATACAGTATACATCATATTAACTATAACAATTATATGAACTATATTATGCTATAGGCTAAGCTGAGGAAGCTCCTGCTCTTTTCAAATGCATATTTTATCTCAAATAACAAGATTAGTATTTATACTGAGCTAGCACATAAATAAATGGTAAGTTAGCAGGCTATTATGCCAGCATAATTGTATTGAATAGAACAATTAAGTGTTTCTGAATGTCATACTTGTGACAGGTTAACCTTATCTATCTTGTGTAGAGTGGATGAGAATTATTTAAGGACATCTCCTTCACTTAACATATTATTGTGGGTCCTTATTCAGCTATAACTAATATACAAAAACATTTGATGTGTTGATAATGTAGATTATGTATGTTTTTGTCACTGTAATGGTAAAGAGTCWTATGTAGGTGTTTTTGTTGAAGGGCAGGTTACAGAAATATAACAGCACAGTGTGTAACGTTAATTATATGCATGTGTTATAGGAAAGCAATTATAATTAATATAGTTACCTGTTTAAGTTTGTCATTGATTTATTTGTCTTATTTAACCAAGGAAGTCGCACTGTTGATCTTGCAGGAGTCATTTTGTTATATGCTCTCATGATTGTGACTGTCAAGACCTGTGTGCCGTAGTTACTTGTTTTCATTGGAACATTGAGGTGTTTGATTTGATTGCATGTTAATTCAATCTAGCATGGAGTAGTCCTGGGATTATATAGAAGATATATTGTATCTATAACAATGAATTGGAGGTGGAAAAGTATACCTGTTTCTCAAAAGTAATGTACCTGGCTAAAATGTGAGCCACTTACGTGGTACCAATTATCCCGAGTTGAATAAAGTTACCTTGCTAACTACAAACTACATTCGTAGTATAGGGCTCTGGGGAGATCTACTTTATGAATACTATACACCTTGTGATTGTCTCTTTGCTTTGGTCAGAGAACATGAACCAAGCATGTGATTTTGTTATATGAGCATTGATTGTGCATTTTGCCCTGTGATCACAAGGATCTTTTCCACTCACATTGGAAATGAAAGGTAACAATGAAAGTGATAGGAAAGTGTATTTGAAGTTCAATCAAATCTAGCGTAGGGTTGCAGATTAGCCAGTGAGAACTGAAAAAGAGCAAGACATATTTTTAAAAACATAACTTAAATTTACATTTTCTATGCACAATAAAATGATGCATGACCAGAGCTGGGGTAGGTTGTGGTTACATCCAATCAGAGAAGCAACAGGCACACAGACTTCTAGCTCAGGTTTCAGGAGAGAGTGTTTTAAAAGCATTAGAGGACTGAAGGCTTTTGCTGCAAGAAATGCAGATATGACCATGACCTACTGTACTGCTTTGAATGTGCTTTGTCAGTAGGCTCTATAAAAATGCAACACTTACATAAATCGTGTGCTAGTTCAGATATGGATATCTTTACCCAATGGCTGCAAAACAATTTCAAAGGAATACTGCCTTGATATTGCCAGTTTTCACATTAACCGTATGACCTTGGACCATGAAGCTGTATCCTGTGTAGGAAGGGTGGGGTATTATGATAGGTGGCACTCCCATTGTAAGCCTCCTTGGAAACATTCATTGAGCATATTTGCTGACACAATAGTAATAAAGACACGTCTTCCTATGATCCCATCCCATGACAAGTTGGATGTTTATCCCTCAGGGATAAAATGACCACAGGACTATTACAACCATTTAGTAAAATATTGATTTGAAACTGGCATCATACTGTCAGTGTTCAGGAGCAATGGGTCGGTTGTGCCACCTTATTCATCTAGCATGTGTTTTAAAGGAGAGTCAGAGTAATTTTGTAGATTGTGGAATGTAGCAACAACGTTTAGTGATATTTCTATCATGAAAACTTGGTGAAACTTGAGTGTAACAATGAAGAGACCTTGTCGGCCATTACAGTCCTGGATTATTCGCGCCCCCCTGACACATTCACAAACACACTTTCAGGAGGTACCAGACCACTTGAATTGCTCTTGGTAATTTCAGACATCCTCAGCTCTGCAATCATATGACATCACTGATGTGATAGTACACCCAACATAAACAAATGTGAAAGAATATGTGCAAACATGCACATAGATCGAGAGAGTTAAAAACAGAAGACAAAACACACAAGTGTGATCTTTGACCATATTTTAGTGTCCACATCTCTTCTCTTCATTCAGTGAACAAACTCTAAATAATTTTCTTTCTTGAAGTAGTCTCCCATGTTTCTTCTCCAGTAGCTCATTCATTCATTGGAAGCATGATCGTTATAATCAATGAATGTAATTTCCCTCCCAGACCTTGCACGGGTCCAGGAGGAATTTACCTGTACCGTATGACCTTCACCTTGACAGCAATTGACCTTGCTAGGTGTCACCTTCAAAAAGGACATTTATGGAGAGGCCTGTGAAATTGCTGTTGCAATTATGCCTCCTTGTGGCTTACCCCAGCTGTCACATGTCCTTGGTGGTTGGTGATGTCAGGCATAAAAAGTGTGATTTTCCCACAATGAAGATAGCTACTCCTGGAATGGGGTCAGAGACCACCCAGCCCGCCGGCCACGCTCGACTGTTCACATACAGAGATACCTGAACAGAGACAACAGCATGAAAGTCTTTCCCCCGCTCTCATTTCCAGTCCCCTCCCACCCCTCTCAGGTGGTCAGGGTTTCCTGTTGGCGGAGGTGGTGTTCTTGTTGCGGACCAGCCAGGAGAGGTTGCGGGGGACGGGTGGGCGTCTGTGTCAGGCGGACCCTACGAGCCGAGTGCCACACCTTGATGGTGGAGTGGTCGCTGGCAGAGAGCAGCAGCTCCTGGTCGGTCGGGTTGAAGGCCACAGAGCATGACGATGTGGTCCCAGATGTGGTCCCAGCCTGGTCCCAGATGTAACCATGTTTGTCCTCTGCACCACTAGAGGGAGAGGGATAATCACTGGTGAATGACGAGTGAAGTATTCTTACCCCTTAACTTATTCCCCATTTTGTTGTGTTACAGCCAGAATTCAAAATTAATAAAAAAATGTTTTTTAAATTCTCACCCATCTACACACAATACCCCATAATGACAAAGTGAAAACATGTTAAGAAATTTTAGCAAATTATTAAATTTGAAATACAGAAATCTAATTTACATAAGTATTCATACCCTTGAGTCAATACATGTAAGAATCACCTTTGGTAGCAATTACAACTGTGAGTCTTTCTGGGTAAGTCTCTAAGAGCTTTGCACACCTGGATTGTACAATATTTGTACATTATTCTTTATAAAATTATTCAAGCTCTGTCAAGTTGGTTGTTGGAACATTCAATGTCGTCTTGGTAAGTAACTCAAGCGTATATTTGTCCTTGTGTTTTAAGTTAATGTCCTGCTGAAAGATGAATGTCACCCAGTGTCTGTTGCAAAGCAGACCGAACCAGGTTTTCCTCTAGGATTTTGCCTGTTTTTAACTCTATTCCGTTTCTTTTTATCCGAAACAACTCCCTAGTCCTTGGCGATGACAAACACACCCATAACATAATGCAGCCACCACCATGCTTGAAAATATGAAGAGTGGTACTCAGTGATGTGTTGTGTTGAATTTTCCCCAAACATAACAGACATAAGGTTAAATGATTTGCAGTTTTACTTTTGTGCCTTATTGCAAACAGGATCCATGTTATGGAATATGTTTTATTCTGTACAAGCTTCCTTTTCATTTAGGTTAGTATTGTGGAGTAACTACAATGTTGTTGATCCATCATCAGTTTTCTCCTATCACTGCAATTAAACTCAGTAACTGTTTCAACGTCACCATTGGCCCCATGGTGAAATCCCTGAGTGATTTCCTTCCTCTCCGGCAACTGAGTTAGGAAGGATGCCTGTATCCTTGTACTGACTGGGTGTATTGATACGCCATCCAAAGTGTAATTAATAACTTTACCATGCTCAAAGGGATATTCAATGTCTGCTTTTTTTACCCATCTACCAAGAGGTGCCCTTTTTTGCGAGGCATTGGAATACCTCACTGGTCTTTGTGGTTGAATCGGTGTTTGGAATTCACTGCTTGACTGAGGGACCTTACAGATAATTGTATGTGTGGGGTACAGAGATGAGGTAGTCATTTAAAAATCATGTTAAACACTATTATTGCACACAGAGTAAGTCAATGCAACTTATTATGTGACTTGTTAAACACATTTTTACTCCTGAACTTATTTAGGCTTACCATAACAAAGGGGTTTAATACTTACTGACTCAAGACATTTTCATTTTGTATTAATTTGTTAACATCTCTAAAAACATAATTCCACTTTGACATGATGGGATATTGAGTGTAGGCCAGTGACACAAAATCTCAATTTAATATTTTTTTAATTCAGGCTGAAACATAACAAAATGTGAAAAAAGTCAAGGGGCGTGAATACTTTCTGAAGGTACTGTAGGTGATTTCTGTGCCCAGCTGGCGTTTGCATTACATTTACTCCAACTTCATAAAACACATGCTGAACAGGATTAAAGATTATCAAATCTGTATATGGAAGAATATGTCCTTCATATAATACACACAATTTCTCTGTTAGTATCTGATACAAAGGCCCAATAACATTGAAAAAGGTATCGGAAGTCATTTATAAACCCATAGTAACCCCATACTGCCTGTAACTGTTAAAGCAGCCGTGACATACGTACCTGGCCACAAAATCTCTGCTGACGTCCAAGAAGATAAAGAAGCACTCGTCGTTGAGCGTGAAGGCTCGGTGGGCCCTCAGGCTCCGCCTCTCCTCCCGCAGGCTCTTCAGGTCAATGACCTCAGGTCAATCTCCTCAGCGATGGGGTGCGGAGACATGGGGTCAGAGATCACCCAGCCCGCCGGCCACGCTCGACTGTTCACATACAGAGATACCTGGACAGAGACAACAGCATGGACGGTCTTGGTAAAGGTGTACTTGTTCAGCATTAAAAACAAAGTGAGGAAAGCAAGTTGATGTTGTAAGACAAATATTTACTATGTAATCTTGGTTACCCAGAAGCTAAATTCTAATTTCCTGATTTACTTCTGGGGGAAATGCAGTTAACAACTGTGATTACCATTGTGCAAAAGGAAACTCTGCCAAACCCCTCCCTTCTGTTAAATTCACCCGTGTTCATCATGGCCAAAAGCACATTTTGGTTTTCATGAATTTTTATGATAAACAGTTTCCACTAAAAATTGTCAATCATCTGCACATGGGCTTGAAAATCCCTGCACCAATTTAAGCACCATGTTCGCCCAATGCTGATTCGTCCAGATAATCAATGATAAAAACCCCAAATCCAGGAACTATTGCTGCTCGTAATCACACAATTATGCTTGAGCTTTGACAGATTCTTGCCGTTTAATCTGTCCTCGAGAATCTGTCCATGAGAGATTAGTTAATATGAGGTTTCTATGACAGTCATTCAATGGGTTTCAGGTGCACTGTCACATCTTTGCACCGGTAGCCTTGCAACTAAGATATTCAGCCTCTTCACACTGCTGCCCATGACGTACACTCACTCCCTCACCTGTGGTCTGGAGACAGGCCCATGCCGATGATGTGGCCATGGATGTCGATCACATGGTCTAGAGAGTCAAAGAACGTGTCTGTGCTGCTCTCCTCCCCCAGGACAGGCCCAGACGTGATCATCTGGTCAGGCATGATCGGCTTGATACCTATCTGGTGGGGGGAGTAGGTAAGGCTGCCGGTAGTGAAGAGCAGGTAGGTCTTGTCCTCTCCCTCCCCAGGGGCCGAGGAGGAGAGCACATTGGGGTCTGGGGCCTTGGTGTGGGTTTTACTGATGAGCCGTGCCCATTTAAGTCTCCAGCTGCCTCACCTCTGAGGCTTCACTTTGACAACCCTGAGGGCACCAGAGGAAGAGAGGAGAAAGGGTCAGAGTACAAAATAAAAATAAAAAGGAGATGGAAGTCATAAGTCAAGTTCATGTGGCCATATGAGAATACTTGGTACACTTCCCATTGATTACACAGCACAACATGTTATTTTCATGCTGGCCTATTCCACCGTAACACACAACCTGAGTGCTTACCTGTATGACATGCTCCAGCACAGTAGCGTTGAGCTGAGGTAGGTGGGCTGTCAACAGACCCTGCAGTCTCATCTCCCTCCGGCGCTCTTCGTCCTCATCCTCCTCCTCGCTGTCAGTGGAACCCAGGTCAAAGAGCAGAGGCTGGTGTCTCTGTGGCTGGCTCTGAGCCAGGGCCCTAGCCTTGGACTGGGCCTCATAGTCCAGCAGCAGGTCTGGGTTGTCGTGGAGCCGACAGTGAGCCACCATGACCGTGCGGATGGTGCTGGCATTGATGTTCTGGATTTTAAAGAGCCGCTTGACCACGTTAATGTTCTCAGACTCTACGTCCTGGGGAGAGGGAGAGAGAGGATATGGGTCATGCATGAACACACGACACAGTAAATATACTGAACAAAAATATAAACACAAAATGTAAAGTGTTGGTCCCATGTTTCATGAGCTGAAATAAAAGATAAAATAAATATTCCATACGCACAAAAAGCTTATTTCTCTCAAATATTTTGCACAAAATTATTTACATCCCTGTTAGTGAGCATTTCTCCTTTGCCAAGATAATCAATCCACCTGACAGGTGTGGCATATCAAGAAGCTACAATAAAAAGACAAATGTGCAGATTTGTCACAACACAATGCCACAGATGTCTCAAGTTGAGGGAGAATGCAATTGGCATGCTGACTGCAGGAATGTCCAACAGAGCTGTTGCCAGAGAATGTAATGTTAATTTCTCTTCCATTAGCCGCCTCCAATGGCATTTTAGATAATTTGGCAGTAGGTCCAACCAGGACCTCCACATCCGGCTTCTTCACCTACGGGATGTTCTGAGACCAGCCACCCAGACAGCTGATGAAACTGAGGAGTATTTCTGTCTGTAATAAAGCCCTTTTGTGGGGGAAAACTAATTCTGATTGGTTGGCCTGGCTCCCCAGTGGGTGGACCTGGCTCCCAAGTGGGTGGACCTATGCCCTCCCAGGCCCACCCATGGCTGTGCCCCTGCCCAGTCATGAGAAATCCATAGCTTAAAATTAGGGTCCAATTAATTTATTTCAATGAACTAATTTCTTTGTATGAACTGTAACTCTGAATAGCAACAAAAAAGACGATTGTGGACTACAGGAGAAAGAGGACTGAGCACGCCCCCATTCTCATCGACAGGGCTGCAGTGGAGCAGGTTGAGAGCTTCAAGTTCCTTGGTGTCCACATCACCAACAAACTAACATGGTCCAAGCACACCAAGACAGTCGTGAAGAGGGCACGACGAAACCTATTCCGCCTCAAAGACTGAAAAGATTTGGCATGGGTCCTCAGATCCTCAAAAGGTTCTACAGCTGCACCATCGAGAGCATCCTGACTGGTTGCATCACTGCCTGGTATGGCAACTGCTCGGCCTCCGACCACAAGGCACTACAGAGGGTAGTGCGAAAGGCCCAGTACATCACTGGGGCCAAGCTTCCTGCCATCCAGGACCTCTATACCAGGCGGTGTCAGAGGAAGGCCCTAAAAATGGTCAAAGACTCCAGCCACCCTAGTCAAGCCATAAGACTCCTGAACATCTAGTCAAATGGCTACCCAGACTATTTGCTGTGCCGCTCCCAACCCCCTCTTTACACCACTGCTACTCTCTGTTGTCATCTATGCATAGTCACTTTAATAACTCTACCTACATGTACATACTACCTCAACTAACCGGGTCTCTTATACACATCTAGATGTGTATAAGAGACAGCTTTACACCACTGCTACTCTCTGTTGTCATCTATGCATAGTCACTTTAATAACTCTACCTACATGTACATACTACCTCAACTAACCGGTGCCCCCGCATATTGTATTGCTACCCCCCTGTATCTGGTCTCTCCACAGTCTGTCTCTTATACACATCTAGATGTGTATAAGAGACAGGTCCTTGGCCGTGCAGTCATGAGTGAACAGGGAGTATAGGAGGGGACTGAGCACGCACCCCTGAGGGGCCCCTGTGTTGAGGATCAGCGTGGCGGATGTGTTGTTACCTACCCTTACCACCTGGGAGCGGCCCGTCAGGAAGTCCAGGATCCAGTTGCAGAGGGTAGGACAGGGTAAGACTCCTGAACATCTAGTCAAATGGCTACCCAGACTATTTGCTGTGCCGCCCCCACCCCCTCTTTACACCACTGCTACTCTCTGTTGTCATCTATGCATAGTCACTTTAATAACTCTACCTACATGTACATACTACCTCAACTAACCGGTGCCCCCACACGTTGACTCTGTACCGGTACCCCCCTGTATATAGTCTCGCTATTGTTATTTTACTGCTGCTCTTTAATTACTTGTTATTTTTATTTCTTATCTGTATTTTTTTAACTGCATTGTTGGTTAGGGGCTCGTAAGTAAGCATTTCACTGTAAGGTGAAATAGGCCTACCTGTATTCATGATGATTGATCTGACCTTTCTATGATAACATAACTGTTGTATTCGGAGCATAACATAACTGTTGTATTCGGTGCATGTGACTAATACAATTTGATTTGAAACACTTAATTGAAGAATCTCTACTGATGACCAATGAAGGGGCGTAGACTTCGGCTCCGAACTTCTGCCTGACTCAATTTTTGGTGTGAGCACGAATAGCCGGAAAAAAACCTTACCGAAGACCAAAACATCACAAGCATGCGGACGCCTTTAGGGAGTTGATAACTCTGACTTAGAGAGCTGACATGGACCAAAACCTTGTTCAAAGAAACCAAGATTAGTGAAACCAGAGAGATCCTATAATTCTGTGTGTGGGACGTCCACAGTTTAATTCAGTTTGACCAGTTATACGATGACCCAGTCAAAATGGTCACTATATAAAGGCAAATAGTCCCACAGCTGTTTTGTCCTCTACCAACTATAACATTTATGACCAGGGACCGACCTGAAAGGCTTTATTGAGCCAGAGCACAGAGCAGGAGGTCATGTTGCCGATCTAGTGCAGGTTGCCAGAGACGAGGTGGGTCTCGTTCAGCCAGCAGCCAAACACATCGTAGGGCTTGTTCCTCACACAGGACAGGAGGGTGTAGTTCTCTGTGGAGGAGGGCAGGACAAGACACACCCATGGTTATCTATGTTACCCACATTGGATAATGACCCATTAGAGTATGAGAATAGCAAATATTGTTATATTTTAGATATCAGTTATGTTATCATAGAAAGGTCAGATCAATCTTCATGAATACAGGTAGGCCTATTTCATACGATGTTGCAAAAACTTGTCTCAGGTGTGGTGAGATTCTTTGTGTTTTCACGGATGCACTTGCTCAACTGAAATGGGTTGTAGTGGTTATAATCTGGCTTGGGTGTTTCAGAGCAAATATGCAACTTTTAAGACCTGTTTTGCATGCAAACAAACACTGAGGATATGTTTGTTGCCTTACTGTTAGGGTTATAATTAAGAGCTGTGCTGTGTATGTCATTTAGTTTTCCTCCACATGTCCTCATACTGAGCTCCATCTATGTGCCACACGAGTCACAATGTCTGTGTCGTAAGTAACGGCATTGTGTACCAAAACATGAAAGCACATTATGAGAAAGAGAAGAGAGACAAGGAAGGAGACAAAAGTGAGTGAGAAATAGCAGGTGTGTGTGTCCTACCAAGACAGATGACATCAATCTCCCAAGAGGGAGAGTGATTAGAGCCCAGGTAGACTCCAGACACCAGTAGCAGGGTGTCGTCAGCGTTGAACTGGGAGAACTGGGTGTAGCCCCAGTTGAAGTGGCGCATGCTGGAGCTGTGCACCATGGTAATGGTGCCATCGGGCCGCTCTGTGTCCCAAAGCTGACCAGCACAGTAGAGAGGAGGATGTTGGGTGAGGAGAGAGACGAGTGGTTTAAAAATGAGAACAGAAAAATGTGAGAGTAGATGTCAAGTCTACAGCTATGAAGTGCAAATCTCAACAATTACATTTGTTTCCCCTTACATCACATTTGTGGGCACTACAAGCTTGAAACTCAGGTCCATGATGGTTCCTGTGCTATAATATTATTGACAAATATTTATACTGTTGTTTTTGCATAACAGCAGTTATGCTATCATAGGCCTTGAGGCCCAAATGTATCTTTGTGACTGTTGTTGTGGAATAAAACAAAACAAATATTGGTGCACAATGGCCATCTTTATTTGGCTTATCCCTAGCCCTAGGCTAAAGCTACCATCTTCTCCGGTCATATGATGTGACAGACCTTGACGGTGCAGTCTTTGGAACAGGAGGAGAAGCGGTGTCCTCGGTGGGAGAAGGCCAGGTGCTCTCTCAGAGTCTGAACCTCCACACAGGGGATGCAGTTAAACAGACGCTTGAACTCTCTGTACCACGACACAGAAGCTAGGGGGAGAGACAAGTGAAAATGGATCACAAAACTATTGAAAATATCTATGCAAATCGATGACAGTACTGCAACAATAAGCAATAGTCAACATGAGATATCAGATATTCAGATGCTTCACTTATTCACGTGTGTATTGGTGGAAGTAAATCTAAATTTTCCTATGCAGAAGACCATACCATTATCCATAATCAATATGTATTCCAACAAATCATTCCAAAATTAGCCTAGTTGAGGGCTAGCCCAACCCATGGCTTCAATACTCAGCAGATGAGCTTCAAATTAATGTCTGACTTTCCTCCTTTCATTATAAATGGAAGTGTCCATCATTTACAGTATTGGATGGGTTGAAATGGAATTAGCCCAACTCTGCTGCCTGGTGTTCTATGTGGCCTACAAGGGTGTCTGGGCACAGAGTGGGTGATTTGGTAGTAGCTTTAGAACAATTCCCTCCACAGGAACTCATCTCTGGAGACTGCCAGCCACTGTCTGCAGGCCAGGCCAGAGCTCAGCACGGCGTCGTGGGGGAGACGCAGGAAGATCTCCAGCACCAGGCTGTCTGGCAGGCCTGAGCCATTGTCCATCCTGACAGTCTTCAAGGGAACAGCACAGGGAAATAATTATTCTGATACATAGTATTGGTATTAGGCTCCGACGAACCATCAAACAGGCAAAGCGTCAATACAGGACTAAGACCGAATCGTACTACACCGGCTCTGACGGTCGTCGGATGTGGCAGGGCTTGCAAACCATTACAGACTACAAAGGGAAGCACAGCCGAGAGCCGCCCAGTGACACGAGCCTATCAGACGAGCTAAACTACTTCAAGGCAAATAACACTGAAACGCGCATGAGAGCACTAGCTGTCCCGGATGACTGTGTGATCACACTCTCCGCAGCCGATGTGAGTAAGACCTTTAAACAGGTCAAGATTCAAAAGGCCGCAGGGCGAAGCGGATTACCAGGACATGTGCTCCGGGCATGCGCTGACCAACTGGCAAGTGTCTTCACTGACATTTTCAACCTCTCCCTGTCAGAGTCTGTAATACCAACATGTTTTAAGCAGACCACCATAGTCCCTGTGCCCAAGAACACTAATGTAACCTGCCTAAATGACTACCGACCCGTAGCACTCACGTCTGTAGCCATGAAGTGCTTTGAAAGGCTGGTCATGGCTCACATCAACACCATCATCCCAGAAACCCTAGACACACACCAATTTACATACCACCCCAACAGATCCACAGATGACGCAATCTCTATTGCACTCCACACTGCCCTTTCCCACCTGGACAAAAGCAACACCTATGTGAGAATGCTATTCATTGACTACAGTTCAGCGTTCAACACCATAGTGCCCTCAAAGCTCATCACTAAGCTAAGGACCATGGGACAAAACACCTCCCTCTGCAACTGGATCCTGGACTTCCTGACGGGCCGCTCCCAGGTGGTAAGGGTAGGTAACAACACATCCGCCACGCTGATCCTCAACACAGGGGCCCCTCAGGGGTGCGTGCTCAGTCCCCTCCTATACTCCCTGTTCACTCATGACTGCACGGCCAGGCACGACTCCAACACCATCATTAAATTTGCAGATGACACAACAGTGACGACGAGACAGCCTATAGGGAGGAGGTCAGAGACCTGGCCATGTGGTGCCAGGACAACAACCTCTCTTAGCATGATCAAGACAAAGGAGATGATTGTGGATTACATGAAAAAGATGACTGAGCACGCCCCCATTCTCAACGACAGAGCTGCTGTGGAGAGACTATATACAGGGGGGTAGCAATACAATATGCGGGGGCACCGGTTAGTTGAGGTAGTATGTACATGTAGGTAGAGTTATTAAAGTGACTATGCATAGATGACAACAGAGAGTAGCAGTGGTGTAAAGAGGGGGTTGGGRGCGGCACAGCAAATAGTCTGGGTAGCCATTTGACTAGATGTTCAGGAGTCTTATGGCTTGACTAGGGTGGCTGGAGTCTTTGACCATTTTTAGGGCCTTCCTCTGACACCGCCTGGTATAGAGGTCCTGGATGGCAGGAAGCTTGGCCCCAGTGATGTACTGGGCCTTTCGCACTACTCTCTGTAGTGCCTTGTGGTCGGAGGCCGAGCAGTTGCCATACCAGGCAGTGATGCAACCAGTCAGGATGCTCTCGATGGTGCAGCTGTAGAACCCTTTGAGGATCTGAGGACCCATGCCAAATCTTTTCAGTCTCCTGAGGGGGAATAGGTTTCGTCGTGCCCTCTTCACAACTGTCTTGGTGTGCTTGGACCTTGTTAGTTTGTTGGTGATGTGGACACCAAGGAACTTGAAGCTCTCAACCTGCGCTATTGTTATTTTACTGCTGCTCTTTAATTTCTTGTTACTTTTATCTTATTCTTATCCGCATTTTTTTTAAACTGCATTGTTGGTTAGGGGCTTGTAAGTAAGCGTTTCACTGTAGGTCTACACCTGTTGTATTCGGCGCATGTGACTAATAAAATGTTTTTTTAATTTGAGGCCATACAGTAACACATGCATGACAGCAGCACCCAAAACATTTAAGACCCTGCCCCACAAAATAACCCTATTTCCTACCAACTCGTTCTATAGTAAGCATGACAGCTAAGAGTTTGACTCCACACCACATGGCAAGGTTTGCCCACTGAGGTCCAGCAACCAGTCATGAGTTGATAGAATGAAGTGGAATTAACCAGTCATGTGTATAATCATCAGTCTTGATCATATGGAATAATGGATACAACAAGGAATGGTGGCTATATCCATAAATTATACATGTCCACATATAGCTACGTTAGCTAGCGAATCTTCTGAAGTTACTAGCTAACGTTAATCTTGCATTCGCAAACAAACAACCCCCTTTCTGTAAATATTAGATTGCTAGCTAAACCAAGGACTTGTTCTGTTTATAGGCGAATTGCTCTGGAAGCCAATACCGCAAAATACGCCATCTAAATGTGAATCGATTCTCAATTCTCAAACGTGAATCGATTCTAATATCTCTACTTTCATATCACATCAAAATAATTGTACAAACTTAAAATATACACTTAATGTACACTGTTTTAATCGATTTTAACACTGTTGCAGCCGACAGTATTTTCCAACGACAACCCGTTTCCTTCTTCAGTTTACACACAGGTGTTGGGAGATGCAGGTAACGTTAGTCCACTAGGTCTCCCGTGAACAAGCGCTGTACCATGGACATATGGCTGTGTGGGAACCATAAACCTGTGTGTGTCAATTTAATCTGTTGTTTATTGAAAATTATTTATCGCTGATATGAAAGTTAAGGTCCTTATGCTTCAAAAACGGTACCGCAAGTGATGCATGTTAATAATATCCGACCGAGCGTCGGGGCTCTTAAAACACTCCCCATAGAAGACCCTTTCGCGTCGTCCAATGATTTATATGTAACGTTAATATAAATTAGTAACGTTATTGATCAAAGGCCTGCTAGTTACATTACCGGCATCAACAATTAGCTATGTTCTACATACCTCCAACTAAAAAGAACAGTCAAATTAAAACAGACAATACTCGTTACGGTTTGTTTTGCAATGTGTGATGAATATATTGAAAGCTACACATTTAGGGAAGCAAAAACTTTCAGCTCGCTAACTAAAGTACCTAAGTTAACGTTACCTAGCTAACGTTACGCGATAGCAAGATAAGCTACAAGTTAACGTTAGCTGTCATACGTTCCTAAATGTCACTTTGCCAGTGTGTATCCTTCCTTAAACATTAATTTAGCTATATCAATAACTACTTCCGTTTTTTTCGTTTTTTTTGTATTCATTTAATGTCAGCAGTATGGTTAGATTTAAAATCAATTTTAATTCGATTAATTGTAGAAATAAACGGAGTTAAGCATAGTTATGAGTGTAGGTGTAGTCTAATCCGGTGGTTTGTGGTAACTAGTGACAAACGCGAGAAGTCTCCTGTCGCACATGCTACAGACCCGACAAGTGGATTTCAGAACACTCGCCATCTCATCAGAATGGTAAACCAGACATTAAAACCAGGGGTAAACCAATCAATTACACAGCAGCAATTGGTCGTTAGGGAATTATTGTGCACTAACAGAGAGGTTTATAAACACAAAACTAATAACAAAAGTAAGCAGTAAACAAATACACAATATATATTGTGTGTATAAAAGATGGGCCTCATCAATGTCTTCTTGGGTAGAGGAAAATAGATTGAACTAAATCATGTATTTGTTGAAAATATTTGACAAAGAAATGTGTGGACAGTTTAGCAGAGTGAGTTTCCTCTGCATTATTCATACATAATTGCTGATGCAGGCATCTGTGATGATGAATGTTCTCACATTGGCTTGTCTGCAGTCTGCACACTCCTCCAACAGTAGGAGCACTTGCATAGAACTGGGCACCTTTCTTCAGCTCCTGTACAAGCTACCTACCACAACCCATATTGTCTATGACCAAGATCATCTTCTGAAGCCAACCCATGTTGTGACTCATCTTCAGCGGTAAGAAAATTACAACATTATATAGCAAATAATTACAAGTCTAATATACCATCATTTACTCAATCTTTAACTAAAATCAAAATTGTACGCACTATTCAATGAATGCAATAATTTACCATTTCCTAAAGAGTAATTCCTTTTCATTCTCATCAAAATAAGACACCTATAAGAGAATGGTTAGGATTTTTCTCAATTGGCCAAGGAGTTACAACTTGAAACCTGATAGGGGTGGTATCATTTTACCAGCCTGTCGCATAGCTATGCTGGTTGTCCTTGTAGGTAGACTAAAGTGCAGGATTGTATTGTGAATAATCAGAACTGTGATCTACTGTAAAGTTCTACTAATCTAACAAATTCACAACTACCTTATACACACAACTGTAAGGGATGAATAAGAATATGTACATATAAATATATGGATGAGCGATGGCCGTGCGGCATAGGCAAGATGCAGTAGATGGTATAGAAAAGTGTATACATATGAGATGAGTAATGTAGGATATGTAAACATTATTAAAGTGGCATTATTTAAGGGGACTAGTGATACCTTTATTAAGTCCATTTATTAAAGTGACCAGAGATTTGAGTCTGTATGTTGACAGAAGCCTCTCTATGTTAGTGATGGCTGTTTAACAGTCTGATGGCCTTGAGATAGAAGCTGTTTTCCCAGTCTCTCGGTCCCAGCTTTGATGCACCTGTACTGACCTCGCCTTCTGGATGATAGCGGGGTGAACAGGAAGTGGCTCGGGTCGTTGTTGTCCTTGATGATCTTTTTGGCCATCCTGTGACATCAGGTGCTGTAGGTGTCACAGAGGGCAGCTAGTTTGCCCCCTGTGATGCGTTGTGCAGACTGCACTACCCTCTGGAGAGCCTTGCAGTTGAGGGCGGTGCATTTACCGTACACAGCGGTGATGACAGGATGCTCTCGATTGTGCATAATTTACAGATGACAAATGATTGCCAGACAAATAGAAAGCTTTTAAATTCACTGGAGTTAAAAAATATCTGTTCTCCTAACAAAGAGCCCTAGTATATAAGTAATAACAATATAATGAACATAGGATGAGGAAAATACATGAAAGCACTGAAACAGACACATACTGTAATATTGCACATTAACAAATTGTGTCCCTTCTCAGCGCTGTCCTATGTGGCTGACAGCATAGCTTCCTGCTGCTGCCCCTCAGGAAAGATCAATTCAGCTACAGGATGACAATACCAGCTCAGGGGTAAGTGTTTTGACCTGCCAAAATGTGTATGTCTAGTTCTCCTGTCGAATCTATGGGTGTGTGTAGGTACAGTAGCTGAGTAAAGCATGTTCAACTTCTACCTGTTTTTCTATTTTGCAGGGGAGGATGTGTGGACAGTCTTCAACGGGGCACCATCCAGTGAAAACCCTCCAGCCAATAAGATTCTCTCTTAGATGGCTATTTTAGAGAGGGACTAGGGGTAGGGTTTTAGTACTTTGAAAATGCATCCTTCCTTCAAGATTTCACTGATTAGTACAGAATTAGATAGTTCTGCATATGGCTAGCCGGTACTTTTCCTCTGTGCTTGTGATAATGATGACTTGTCTGTAAACTCCTTCTTTGGGAGGTGGATATATCTGACAACACCCAAGTACAGAAGGTAACCAGCAGAGTCGAGTGTGGCTGAACTGCAACCTATTTTGCTTTCATTATGTTTTGTCAAATCTATGACAAACATATTGAACAAAGTTATATGTAATTAAGAAAATGTTACTTGATGGAGCACATTTCAGACTTGGTTGTAGCTTTATTATCTAACAAATCTCTATTTTCTGGGACAGGACCATTTACCCTGGTAAAAAAGAGCTTTACAGGTTTCTTAACCCAACCTTACAACCACTGCTAAATGTCAGCGCTAAAGCCAGAGCTATTACAGACGTCACAGAACTATAAAAAGTCAAGGCCTATAATCATGATACTCTATTTAGAAAACTATAGAATAGTAAATAATGCCCATAAACCAAAAACACAATCAACATATTTTATATTACCATTCTTTCATCTAACATTAGACAAACCCTTCAAAGCGAATTTGATACGCTTTACAAAAGTGTCTACTAGCTCCAAGACTCCCACCTTTGGTGAGAATTAGTGGTTGCTGCACACAAAGAAAAAAAACAATATGACGTAACAATGTTATGTATAAAAATAAACTGTAAATTAATGTATGAAGATAGATTGCCTGTTCTCACATGTCAGTTTGGTTTGAATAGACACCATTTGTCAGTGTAGGTCAGCCTTGCACAGCTGGGTAAAAAGGAGTTTGTCACATGATCCATCTTTATGTCCATCCTTCTGTCTGTTACTCTTTCAGCCAGGTGAGCAGTTGAGGTGTGTAGTAGGTGATGATGATGTCAGCACCTAGAGCAGAGGGAAGAATATAGAACTAGAGCAGTAGAACTCACTCTCTCTATAGAGAACAAAGCACTGTTCCTCCAGACCCAAAGTCTCCCATCCCCTCTCACCTGCCCTGCGGAAGGCAGTCATAGACTCCAGTACAGCGGTGCGCAGGTCAAAAGCTCCAGCCTGGGCCCCATGCCACAGCATGGCAAACTCCCCTGACACGTTATACACTGCCAGTGGGTGAGTGGGGTGCTGGAAGAGACCAGGGAAGGATGGTAAGAAAGCGATGGAGCAGATGAAACTATTGTGAAAGATAGTGAAAACATGTAAACTCAGCAAAAAAAGAAACGTCCTCTCACTGTCAACTGCGTTTATTTTCAGCAAACTTAACATGTGTAAATATTTGTATGAACATAACAAGATTCAACAACTGAGACATAAACTGAACAAGTTCCACAGACATGTGACTAACAGAAATGGAATAATGTGTCCCTGAACAAA